>NW_013954691.1:23496-24693 GCF_001266775.1 Austrofundulus limnaeus
ACATTTTGTTGTTTGATTTTTTTTATTCAAGTGCATTTTTTGTTAGAGACTGAGAGTCCACTTTGTTAAACATTCTTTAAAAATTAAAGTTTATTGAGAGGACGTACTTCCATTATTATGCTTTTATCATTATATTAGTTTTAAAATGGTCACCAGACAATATTATAGTTTATCGCAATAATTTCTGAGATAATTAATAGCCCAGCAAAATTTGTTATCGTGACAGGCCTAGATAGAACCTAAACTGGTTCAAAATTCAGAAAATAAAACCTTTTTCAACATGTTTCAACTAAAAGAAGCTACCAATACCTAAAGAACCAAMCTGCACCAGGCAGCAACTACTCTCTCACACAAGCAGAAGAAATTAATGTCAACAAAACACCAAAGTTTTCATGTTTACAATGTGATGCATTTAAATTTCCATGTTAAAAGAGGTTTGGGAATAAAATCTATTTCATTACAATGAACCTGTTAAACTCACATCAGTCTGTTTTATTGTCTATAAAGAAAAATCACCCACCATGTTTCCCCTTTGCTGAGATGATCTGATTTCTCTCAGAGTGAAAACATTCCCGCAGACTGAGATCTCCCTCCACAGACCAGGTCTGGAGTCCTGACTGAAGCCCTGTCGAGGATGCATGACTAAAACACCGTTTGTGGTCAGTCCGTCCATCTGACCATCCTGCATCCTCCACTTGGCTGCTTTTTCCTGTGCAGAAATTAATCACACATTCACAGTCACAGGTGTTAAGTAACAAAGCAGAAATACTTTGCTTTACTTAAGTAGAAATTGTATTTATCTATACTTTACTGGAATCATTATATTTCAACAGAATTTTTACTTATATTCCTCACATTTTCATGCAACTATCTGCAGTCTCTACTCTTTACATTTTAAAAATGTAGGAAGGACTTCCTTTCTATTTAAGCTTTTATTCATTCCAGCTTGTCRTCATTAAAAACCAACCAAAGAAAAAATCCTGATATATCACTCCTCCTGTATAAAGGGAAATTGATTGATTGATTATGACACGCTAATGGTTTGTTTGTACTGGTTTGTTTGTACTGGTTTGTTTGTATTGGTTTGTATGTATTGGTTTGTTTGTATTGGTTTGTTTGTATTGGTTTGTTTGTATTGGTTTGTTTGTATTGGTTTGTTTGTATTGGTTTGTTTGTATTGGTTTGTTTGTATTGGTT
>NW_013954691.1:25947-26573 GCF_001266775.1 Austrofundulus limnaeus
GTTTGTTTGTATTGGTTTGTTTGTATTGGTTTGTTTGTATTGGTTTGTTTGTATTGGTTTGTTTGTATTGGTTTGTTTGTATTGGTTTGTTTGTATTGGTTTGTAGCCTAGAATGAAGAAAATAGTGGCAGAGACATATATGCAGCTGAAACAGGTAGCCTAGTGCATCCACATTTCAACATTACCATTTTCATTTAGCATTACATACAGTTAGGTCCATATACATATATTTGGACACTGACACAAATTTAGTCTTTTTACCAGTTTACTGAAACATATTGAAGTTATAGTTCTATAATTAAAAAAACATTCAGCTTTCATCTGAGRGTCTCCACATTAAAACTGGATGAAGACTTTAGGAGTTTCAGCTCCTTAACATGTGCCTCCCTGTTTTTAAAGGGACCTAAAGGAACTGGACCATTGACTCCAAGTCTATTTCATGGACAGGTGTGGTCAATCCCTTCATTATGTCATTCTCAATGAAGCAGATAAAGGTCTGGAGTTGATTTGAGGTGTGCTGCTTGTATTTGGAAAGTTTTACTGTGAAGTGAACATGAGGTCAAAGGAGCTCTCCATGCAGGTGAAACAAGACATCCTTCAGCTGTAAAAACAGAAAAACCATCTGA
>NW_013954691.1:29354-31688 GCF_001266775.1 Austrofundulus limnaeus
CTTTTATACTTTAAATAGTTTAAAAAACAGTACTTTTATACTTTAAATAGTTTAAAAAACAGTACTTTTATACTTTAAATAGTTTAAAAAACAGTACTTTTATACTTTAAATAGTTAAAAAACAGTACTTTTATACTTTAAATAGTTTAAAAAAACAGTACTTTTATACTTTAAATAGTTAAAAAACAGTACTTTTATACTTTAAATTGTTAAAAACAGTACTTTTATACTTTAAATAGTTAAAAAACAGTACTTTTATACTTTTACTTGAGTGAAAAGCCTGAGATGATACTTTAACTTGTACAGAAGTCTTTTTAAATCCTAGTATGTATAATTCTACCTGAGTGATGAAGGTGAATACTTCTGTGTCCCCACATTGTAAAAGTCWGGTAATAAATTACAGCAGACTGTATTTCTTGCACAACGGGTTTGAGTATTTTACCCCAAGGAAAATGTTCTTGGAAGAGTCGAACCCTGCAGCATAGATTCGTGCAGAATAAGGAGGGTTTCTTTGGCAGATGATGCGACAGGCAAAGCGGGATATGGTGCTATGGACAACTGGACTGTCAGCAGTGCCCTGCCCATTAGGCACTGTGTCTGTCACCACAAAGTCAATGGGAGTCTCAGTGGAACGGCCAATCTGGAATCATACAGAAACAACGTGTTAATGGTTTCCTCTTTTCMCGTCGGTGCATTTCTGTTGTTACTGCAGATGTAAATAMTTCTCTAATGCTGCGTTCACACTAAACACATTCTGAGAGTCAGGGGAGTCAGTTTTACATGCAAAGTCTAWGATGGACATGTRTCAARGGGTGTCAGGAAGTGCTGCAACCAATCAGAGAGACTCTGCTTTGTGACGTAGTGACACATCCTCCAATGGGACAGTCTTGTGAATGATGCCCACTAACCTGACACAGATGGACAGGAGCTCTTTAGCTGAAATCGAGCTCCTGTAGTCTGAGTCCTGGCAGGAGATGTGGGTCAGCAGCCCGTCAGTCTGGGCTTGGGACAGAAATAGTTCTGAAAGTGACCCTCGTCAGCAAACAGCTSCTGGAGTGGTGAAACTCACCGAATGTCTGAATTATCTGGTGAATTATTTATGAATTAATTATCTGGTGAGCACCATGTGGTCTTGCTCTCAGTAAATAAAGCAAAGCCACTTTCTTAATGTCACCTGTACACCTGTACAGAGACCGGCAGAGGAAAATTACCAACAGGCTCTCCAGATGCACGTGACACACATCTGAAGCATATTCTGACCTGAAAGAGCGTTTGGTCTGACCACAGCATTATGCCACGTTGTAACTCTGGAACACCAAGAAACTTGATTAATTATTTAGACCAACTTGATTATATTATATTTATACCAACTTGCTCGCCGCAGATGGTGGGCAACTGTATTTAATAATGTCTTGTCATAGCAACTTAATTTCTTTTGTTTTCTGCTTTCAGGCAAGCAACATATTCCAAAAACTTTTAGGTCGGGACAGTCTGAGGTAGGGATGGGTACCAAATTCTGTCAGTACTACCGAGTATCTATTCACGAAAAATCGAACGGTACCATGTTTCAGTACCTAAACACATCATGGTGACCGGTTTGGTGTAAGAGTGGTGAGTTTTCCATGCTTGTCCTGAACACAGCATCACGCAAAAGCGTAATGACGTCAGCAGCTGCTGTGTTCAGTAAACAGAGGCAGCAGAGCTCGGTCTGAACGTAGCTTGAAAGTCTCACAGCTTCTGGAATAAAACTCACTGAACAGACCACCTCTGAATTATCTGCTGGATTAATTATCTGGTGAGCACGACGTTCACTTGCTCAAAGTAAATAAAGTAGCAGCACTTTCTTTATTNACAGTGTCTGGTGATGTCCATGAGTTCAACACTTCAGCAGTCATTGACAACAAAGGTTTTTCAACCACTAGAAATGAACCTTTTATTTCCAGTGATTGAATCTGTCCAATGGGTTTAGAGCCTCTGAAATGAAGGATTGTGTTTAAAAGATGTTTTAGTTCCTCACAGTTTTAAACAATCATTTTGTTCAACCACTGAATTAAAGCTGAAAGTCTGAACTTCAACTGTGTCTGAACTGTTTGTGTTAAATTCATTGTGGTGATGTCTAGAAGCAAAGTTAGACAAATCTTGTGTCTGTCCAAATATAACTGTATAATATATATATGTGTGTGTGTGTGTGTGAGAGCTCTAACCTTGGCAGCCTGAGGTGTGCAGGATGTGTGGACAGTGCTAGGCTTCACACCATTGGCTTTATTCTTGCGACATAAAGTAAAGTGACTTTTACTCCTCCCCTTGTCACTGCTGGGCAGAGAGCTATTACAC
>NW_013954691.1:32688-34299 GCF_001266775.1 Austrofundulus limnaeus
GTGTGTGTGTGTGTGTGTGTGTGTGTGTGTGAGAGCTCTAACCTTGGCAGCCTGAGGTGTGCAGGATGTGTGGACAGTGCTAGGCTTCACACCATTGGCTTTATTCTTGCGACATAAAGTAAAGTGACTTTTACTCCTCCCCTTGTCACTGCTGGGCAGAGAGCTATTACACCTGAACACAAACACAAGACTGTCATGAATACATTTTTACAACATAGTTGAATAAAATTAATCAGAATAAGCTGTCATTCCAAAAATGGCATTAGTCCTTGCTAATAAGGAGACCTGTTATTTTTTCATTATGATTTTTGTATAGTCCAAACCAACATGCCACATGTAGGATGGCAAAAATACAAAGAACTAAGTACTGTAACCCTGAATCTGCAGGCAGCACGGCTACATGTGCTTATGTTGGGTGGGGTTAGGTTAAGGAACAAGTGTGATATAAGTTTTGGGTAGATTTAGGGTCAGGTATGTACTGGGGTGGTTAGTTTCAGGATAAGGTGTCTGTGCATGTGTGACTGACCTAACCAAACCTGAGCCTTTACCTGTTGTGCAGGTAAGGAAACATGACATTTTGTTCTTCTGTTGGAGACATGAAGCTTTGTGGAAAACACAAAGCAACAGTTGAGGTCCAGATGAATATGTAGGATGTTGTGGTTCTGTGGTTTAATAATGATCCAATGATCAGTTCTTGGTTCAGGGAACCCACCATGTAACGCTTCAGTTTGTGAAATACCCTGCAGAGCCTCACTGTCATCAACTCAGAGGCTTTTAAAAAACAATCCAGAGTCCTGATAGTTGGAGAGGTTTTAAATAAACGTTGTCTCAGTTGGACTTTATCTGTAGAGCCCGATTGATGCAGGTCAAGTCTTTCTTTCACTGGGTAACACACATTCAGATAAAACAATATGCACCTCCTTTCTTAGACAAACTTCATTCTTGGACACTCAGTTCCACTTTATAACCACTATGGCTCCACAATACGACCAAAAACACAACTAGTGTTTTTACAAAGTATACAAGTCTTTAAAACACAATCTTATGACCATATACTAGTTACACACACTCTCAGACAGTCGAACAAAACCCAGTGGCAGTGAGGGAAGTGCCACCTCCTTACTTGTGGGCTGGGGGGTCAGAAATCGTTTAGAGATTTACAGATTCCTACAGTTTATAACATAAAACATTTTTCTAATTTGTGTTTTTATTTATAAAGATTTCTGAAAGAGAACAGAGCATGCCAATGCATTTTATTCATTATTTTAAATTTAATTTGCAATTTCACTCTTACTTAACTCGTCAGTGCTCAGTGCTTCATCTTCCTAAATGTCAGAGCAGAACAGGTCAGTTTTCTGTCTGATAGCAGAGCAACACTTTGTAATTAATATCTTCATTTAGCAAAAAACAGGCCTCTGTGAAACTATTTAAACCTTCTCTCAAATTATACTTAATTAAAATGTTGTGATTTTTTTCTTTTAAATGCCTTTATTGTTATTTGTTTTGCTTAAAATTTTTGTGATTTAAGTAATTGATGGATTTCATTGTTGGTTCATTGTATTTTTATTTTTCTTCATATGAGCCTATTGGGCTTTTTGCCTCTCCCTACAC
>NW_013954691.1:35299-36532 GCF_001266775.1 Austrofundulus limnaeus
GTCTCTTGGAGGAGAGACGAAACGTTTCATTAGAGAAGAACCCGTCCAGAGGACCTATACTATTTTTTTCTTTTTAATTTAGAGTGTGCACTTTAGTTTATCTTGTTCAGTTTTTTGTTAAAAAGTATATTACAGTCCGTGTTTTAGCCTGTAAACTGAAAGCATTAGTCTGTATTTTACAGGAAACTGAACATGAACACGTGGACACTCCAGTTGGGGATGATGCAACAGACACTACCTGATAAGACAATGCTAACAGTTTATCCAGATATTTACTGATTCATATGAAAGGCAGTTTTACTCAGGATACAAAGGACATAATGATGGTAAGATTATGAGCAGTAGATAATTACTTTTAAATTAATGTGAGTTAGGTCTGTTATTGATGAAAATGAATATAAATGTTAATCTGTTCATTAAAATATTAGTTTTAGTAACAGTAGGTTTAGTGGATGAGCAGAAGTGTGCCACCACTGGTTTCTTCAAATGATTCATTAGAAAGGTCAGTCTTTATTTTTCAMACATCAGGGAACCAGACACACTGACCCCCCTATCCCAGTGGGCAAACCTTACTGGGATCATTCCTGCCAGTCATGTTTAAACATGTTCATTTTCACAACTTATTTATGTGACCAGCACATTTTAATCAGGATGTTGGAGAAAAATCAGTTTTTACTTTACTTTAATGTTTTCAGTCCTCAACTAGTTAAAGAGGATGAATGAAAAGTTGTTTCCAAACAAGAGAGCAGCTCTTACCCCAGCACAATAAGTTCTCCATAACTGACTGGTCCTTTGGTGGATGAAGGGGAGGTGGAGATGTTCTCCTGACCCAGTGAAAGCATGTGTGCAGCCTGGTGAGGGGTTAATTCTTCTGTCTCTGTCAGAGCATCACCAGGAACAAACACAACACCACATCTGGAAATAAAAAAGAGAAGCTCTCAGATGAAACAAAGGACTTTACTTAGTGTCGTGGCTCAATGACTACACATGAAGCAATACRTTTTCTTCAACTACAAGAAGACAACATAAGTTTAGATATTTCATTTAAATTCAGGAACTTTTTTATTCATGTAAACAAACATACAGACAAAGGCTTTAATACAGCACCAATCATTGCTACAATCCACCCAGACCCTCCCACACTCTGTGCTAGGAGCCACAGAAACAATGTCTGAACTCACTTCAGCACACACACACACACACACACACACACACACACACACACACACACAC
>NW_013954691.1:37532-37734 GCF_001266775.1 Austrofundulus limnaeus
CATGGAAACAAACAAACAAAAACAGCTTCAGTCGCTAAGCCCTATTAGCCTGAAGGCCGGACAGACCATCCCTGAGGTCTGTCAGGTTGCCAATAGTCACCAGGCCACAGTCCCTCCTCAAACATCAGAAGTGCTACAGACACATGTCCCAACTGGACAGACTGTTAGCCATAAATGTGCCTACTTTCAACCATCTCCTAAG
>NW_013954692.1:0-2135 GCF_001266775.1 Austrofundulus limnaeus
ACACACACACACACACACACACACACACACACACACACACACACACACACACACACACTGTATTAAGTTCCTCCAAAGGAACTGCTGCTCCTGATAAAGTAGTTTTTATACCATAAAACAGCCTCGAAAGGTAATAAAAGCAGGTACAGTGTTGTATAAAGTACCTCAAAGTGTTACTTGAGTAAAAGTACAAGTATCTTATAAAAATACTTTGGTAAAAGTTAGTCACCTCTGAAAATATTACTTGAGTAAAAGTCTTAAAGTGATGGGTTGTGTACAAGCTAATAGTGTGTCAGAATGGTATATATTTATACTTCTCATCCAAACACAATTAAATTCACTCTATAGGAGACACAGTTTATCAGGAGAGGATTTTTTAAGGAAAAACAACTCAGAATAAAACAGGAGTAACAACTTTCTACTTCTTACCTTTTTAAGAAATGTAGTGAGTGGAAAGTACAGATAATTGTGTAAAAATGTAATGAGTAAAAGTAAAAATTACTTAAGTAAAGTACAGATAACCAAAATTTCTACTTAAGTACAGTAACAAAGTATTTGTACTTAGTTACTTTACAGCTCTGGTATTATGTAACTTGTTATCCTGTATTTATAAGTTTATAAACTCTGTAGTCGTCTAGTCTTTTGCCAGGATTTGGTACATAAATCTGTTTTACCTCATTTCAAAATAAGTTCCCAGCTGCTGTAGAAAACTTTCTCTACTTTCTCAGGTTGTGTACTAAACTTTTACTTSTTTATACCAAAGTACTAAATCTTAAAGTAAATCAGATGTAGGCAAATGCTCCTTTTGTTCAACTTGTGACAATGTAAAGTGTTCCAGGATGACGACGTCCAGATTTCCTACAGCACTTAAAGCTCACCAGCTGTGATGCGTTCACTTGTAGCTCAGACAAAGGAGAATCCTGTATTGAAGTTGCATTTTTTTTCATGTTTGTAAGATTTGTTAGGATTATAAATTAATCTGTAACACATCAAACACACTGAAGAGATTTTAAAACTGTTTCCTGACTTGTGTCATGAAGGTGTGTGTGTTTGTGTGTGTCTGTGTGTGTGTGTGTGTGTGTGTGTTAGCAAAATATCAGGAACCAGAGGATGCATTTGAAAGGAACTGGATAACATAAAAATGGTTCAACTCCAGTGAACTTTACAGACATTGAGCTAAAACAAAAGAATCACACAGAAGCTGGTGTTTAAGGTTTTTTTTGTCCGTTTTGTTTTTTTTTTTCTTTATTAAAGTAAGCATAATTACTAGAAATTACAAATAACACTAATAGCGAATCACATCAGCCTATAAAGCAGATATTATGAATATTAAATGTTATGATACAAGATCTCGTTCAAGTATTTTACATTTTTCCATTTTATACTTTTTTTTGTTCCTTTTATCCTTTTCAACTTTTTTTTCTCATGACAAGCCTCAGATAATGTAATGAACTATAGTTTTTATTTTTTCATATGGCTTTATGGAAATTTGTCTCTTTTTCAGTCTTTAGACATCATAAGCAGCCATACTGTCTCCACCGCTCTGCCTCTGTTCTTCCCATCATCCTGTGAAAGTGATGGCAGCGCCCCCTGGAGGTCACACAGGGGGGCAGCAGCAGCTGAATGCTGTGATCTCCCCGTCAACTGTTCACAAACAGGTGATCACATTAGAGGGAGGGGCTAAAGGTGTGTGGGGTGGGGAGGGGTCTCACTGCTCAAAAAGGCTTCACCGTCCCGTAAACACTTTACATCAAACCTCCAGGAAGAGGAATCAGGGAAACCCAGCTTGAAAAACACTGACAGAAACTGACAGGATGAATCCTCACTACAGCAAAAGACAGACGTCAAAAAATAAAAATAAAAAACAGGTGCAGTTTTGCCTAAAAACGTCCGGTTTCGTCGATGAAACTGCAGCAGGAACTAAAAAAGGGCAACAAACACTGCAACGTGTTAACGCATTTCATTCGACTTGTAGCAGAAGCTCCTGTTTTAAAAMGGTTCTCACTGCAAAGCATGAAGTCCAACGCACAACCAGGGACACAAACTATACAAACAAGGTGGTGCAGTTTGAAACACTGCAAAACCTGTCCATCTAACCAAGTTTTAAAACCTTATATCAGCCAAAAAGTCTTTTT
>NW_013954692.1:3135-20894 GCF_001266775.1 Austrofundulus limnaeus
GTACAAACCCTTCATACGAACAAAAGTAAGAGAAATTTAGGATAAGAATACGAACATGTTCTTGCATGAGGCCCAGTGAAAGTAACCAGATTGGCTCCAGACGGTGGCGCAGGGCGGCGGTGAGGGGACTGCAATCCGCCAAAATTAGATTCAATCTTATTTTTGCCAGAGCTGCTCCAGAGTCAATCTTTAAACAGGAAAAGGAACAAGCACAACATCCGTATTTTCAAGAGAATTCACAAACGCATACTATTTTTTGTTGAAATTCCAGCTATATTAAAAAACATGGGTTTATTTTTACGCAAATGCTGTCAGAATGTATGGTTCTGTTTAGGAAGCAGATGGCAACATGCATGTGTACACATGAGTTTTATTTTGAAATCAGAAGTTTCAAAAAGACGACAGCGATGCAGTTTCAGCTGTGTTTGGAGTCCGTCTTCCACATTTTTAATTATTTTGCTCTGACTTCTACATTTATCCCTGGATTTATCGTGTGAGCTCACATTTCCTGCACACGTTTCTCCGACTCCTCTGTGCGTCGCACCGAAGCGGACCGGACCGGAGCAGAGCGGACTCTCTATAAATCGGGGTGCAAGCGAATGGCCGGAGAACCGCGCACCACTTTTGAGCAGAGTGGAACCACCTCTAGTGTAAGTTAACGGTTAGCCGTTGGAGTGCTACACTCTGTCCACACTGAAATACCTCAAACTGCAGGATTCGTTATCAGGAAATATTTTATAATACGCTAACACGGCAGCAGGTAGATTCAAATAAACCAAATCTTGTCGCAGGGCAGCTGAAGTCAAACTCAAACCNCCTTTTATGATGGTGGAGTTGATTAGATGCTGCCTTCCTGCGTCCGCGTGAGTGACGGTTATTAGGCTGGATTCTACGACCCCTGAGGGGGCGGGGGGACGTTTGAGAAGGTTTACCATGAGAGCAAAAAGCGTCGGAGCATTCTTTACAGGAAGACAATTTAATAATAATAAAAAAAACCTCAATGCAAGCTGAAAGTAAGAGCAGAGTGAAAAAGGAAGGGAAAGGAAAAGAGCATAGTTTATTTCTAGAAGCTGTGAACAATCTGTTTATCCAAAGAGGTTATTAGAATGCACAATGCATGAACAAGCCGGGGTGACACAACAAAGCTTTTTTTGTTGCTTTTACAGCCTCTGACACAGGTTTTTGGGTCTTTTAACAATGAGAACATTTATTTAAAAAAAAAAAGGCATTTCATAAAGTGACTTACACGGCAGAGTTACAGCAGAGGAAAAAAACAGTTATTTGAATAAATGTGAGATTATCCCCATCTTTTTTTATTAGTTTATTAGTAAACAAACAGGCCTCAAAGCTGCAGAGCAGAGCAGGTAAAATACACCTTACTGATC
The DNA here is from genome assembly GCF_001266775.1 of Austrofundulus limnaeus. Lineage (NCBI taxonomy): Eukaryota > Metazoa > Chordata > Actinopteri > Cyprinodontiformes > Rivulidae > Austrofundulus > Austrofundulus limnaeus. The sequence goes on from NW_013954692.1 coordinate 4,521, forward strand.
TTTTATTCAGCTCAACGAATCGAATATGCAAATACACAACGTCCATTAACCATCCAATCACTATGGTGTAATGACTCGTTATACTGGCTGAGGGTCTGCACCTCTGAAGCCATTTGGATCGATTATTATTATTTTTTTGTCTTATTGGAGGCTCAACATTTCAAAACAGCGAGAAGGCTCCCGCAAGGCCAAATATCTCACACGTTTAAGTGTCTAATCCAGAGTTCAATGAGCGGTTCTGGCATAAAACAAATAAAGTGACTCTAGAAATAAACACATTGAACAGCAACGGGGTTTAACTCAGGGGGTGAATTAAAAAACTGAATAATTACTCAGCCGTAATTTCAGTACTTCTCTGAACCTATTACCTCTGTATAGATGAAAAACATCGAAGCACCCAGTTTATCTAAACTACAACAAGCACAGTTTGATCATTGTTCATATTTTCTGTGCACATCGTCCTCTTTAACACTGCAAAACACAGTTTGTATTCTGTGATTTCAGGCTGTGGAATATCGTGACACACTCTGCAAGGTGCTTTAACAAGATCATTTTTTTAACTAATAGCCCAATATGAGTTCATTTTTAAAACTAAAATGCAGCCATTTTTTTATCCTCGAGGTATTTTGACAGAAAATTTTGTGGTAAAATTCCTGTGAAGCAAGAGAAAAAGAATCGGATGCCCATGCATGTTAAAAGCCTATGTGCCATCAAAGCCCTGAGGGCTACAAAAGGCTCTTTTAGCAAATGGATGGCAACAGCTGCAAACTCTGGGCTGTTCTTAATGTGCACGGTGCAGATGTCTGCACTCCAGTCCCACAGTCTGAGACAGATCTGTCTGGCTCTACACTGAGCCCTATCTTATCATATCACTGCAGCTTCATTAAGCACCAAACTCAATATCAACATCTGTTTGACAGTTGTTTTGCTTTCCAATTAAAGCAGCAAGTTACACTGATCAAATCAAAAACTCCCTACATGTGAACCTTTATCTTTCCTTTGTTACTCTCACATAAGCTTCATTATCCATCATAACTCAATTAACTGTGATTAAATATTGTGAAAATGTACATAGATTTCTTTTTCTCGTGGTTTAAAACAGAGGTCGCAATGTGCAAACCCAAACCTGTGAAAGTTAGGTCAGTGTCGAAAGTATAAAGAAAAACAAAATGCAATGATTTACAAATCTCATAAATTCAGATGTTATTCACATTTTTATAGCGTTGGGACTGTGAAGCATCTCGTCTTCTTTCAGCAGTCCTCTTCTTTGTTGGGTGCTCTAAAACATTTTCCCTGCCAATACAGGGAATGCAAATACTTTTTAAGTAAAGTTGTTTGTTTATAAGATTAAACTAGCAGCCAGTGCAGTGGCTCACATTTTTTTGGATGTTTGTTTGTTTTTTATGTTTTTTTAGCTCATGATCGTGGAGAAAATTGGACATTTGCTCAGGCCGCAAAGGCTCATGGGACTTTTCATTAATTAAAATGTTTGTATTTGATAAAGTGTGCAAACTTAGATGTGCTTAATTCTAATCTAAATGTCTTTTGTAGTTAATTGCATTTTATGATTAATCTTAAAGGGCCAATATTATGTGTTTCTCAGGCATATATTTAAATACTATACCATAATAAATTATCTATGTCACATTTAGCTGTTATTAAAATGCTGTTTTTATGTTTAAATAGAAAATAAACTTTTCTCATTACTTCCTCATCTAAACGCCTTGAAATTGGTCTCTGTCTCTTTAAGAACCACCCTCTGCTTCTGTCCCGCCCATTTCAGTGTGGGCGGGGTTCACACTCATGGGGAGGGGGGTGCTGCTATGATGCAGTTTACTTGGCATCAGAAAATACGTTTCCTCAAAGGTATTTTTAATCTGAAAAGAGCTTCACTGAGTGAGAAGTAATGGAGCTCAGCAGACAGTTAAGTTTCACTTTCAGTTTCACTCGAGAGTCTGCAGGAGTCATTGGCAGGATGTGTGGGGAGGGGAGGGGGTGCACTCTGCCATGAGGAAGTTCGGCTTAAAGACAAGTCCCAGGGGCGTTTCTGGTCCCAAAAGGTGTTTCTGGTCCCAAAAGGTGTTTCTGGTCCCCACCTGTCGTTTTGCTCCTCAGCATGGCTTCATAAAAACTCTGCAGGATTTCTCAAACATGCATGAAAGAGTCAAAGCAAGGCTTTGGGCATGTTTTTTTTATGAGAGTATAAAATTATAACATGATATAAAACTCAAAAAAGTTGATTTTACATGATATTGCCCCTTTAATATAATGCAAAGATAAATGGAGTACCATGGACTATCTGTACTACAGTTGGACCAATGGTTGGAATGACTAAATGGAAATATAGTTTCTACATAAGACAGGAGATTACAACCCAGGACAACTGCTGCTGGGCCTAATCAAATGGCTTGGGGGGCCAATTTTGGCCCATGGGCCCCACTTTGGTCAGCTCTGCTCTAAAACCTGTATTCACTATTTTGCATTGATGTCTTCCTCGATGTGCCATCTGTTCAAGAGGCACTAATGCACCCTGATATCATCAGAGACATGCTTTTGAGTCGTGAACTGATCTGTCTGACCACAGAACAGGGTTTTCACGTCTCAGTTCATTTTGGCTCAGAAAAGATGGCGACTCTGGATGGCGTTCACGTTGCTTGATAGATTTTACCTTGTTGCAACATTTTCTTCTTGTTTCTTATTGGAACCACGCCCTTTTACAGCCTTTGGTTGCTCCTGCAGCACCTGTTCTACGATGCGGGGGGTCACAAAAATTGAAACATTTTCTATGGTTACTATTTTCCGCTGTGAATAAAATAAGAGCTTCTGAAATCTGCATATCATTGCATTGTGTTTGTTTTTTTCCCCAACACCCCAACGTTGTTGGAATTAGGTTGTATAAGTCCTCTGTCTCAACAATAAAATGTAATTAAAATTTGTTATGGGACCACTTTACTTTCATAACAAAGACTTTTGTTTCTAACCTAAATTTATTTGCAGAACAAATGTTTTTTGTGTGACATTTCAGGCACGTCAGACAACTTAATTCAATGGAGTACCTGCGTTAGGAAACAACAATACATCACTGATCAAAACAACAGGGAAAAAGGCTGCAATTACCAAAAAATCAATACACAGTGATAAGAAACGTGTTGCAATCATGGATCATATTCAATTAGGTAATACAGATCTAGTCAATCAGTGAACTGGGACGAAACGCTGTTGACTATTGAACTCATTTAATGCTTAAAACAAATACAAGTTACTTTACGGGGTCATCACAATTGAACAAGTCTTTTTTTAAACTTTTTTATATTTATAACACCCTCAGAAATATACATTCACATGGCTGCATAAAAACATTTTTTCCCCTCTCTTGAGCTTAGTTCAGTACCATCATATTGACAAACTGTAACCCGGCCCAGTCATGTCAACCAAGTCATTGTTGGCATGTGGAAAAGGTATGAGATGAACATTTTCAGGTGGGATTTTTAGAAAAGAAAAGAAAAAACAAAACCTTAAGCATCAACTTCATCTATCCATCACAGACTCTCCGTGTTTGCAGACAAAATAAGGTTTATTTTACATTACAGGCTCCCAACACAGATAACCCCAAATAAACCCAGATTATAATCTCAACTGTATGTACAGTATTTACAGTGGAATGTTGAACATACTGAATACAAAATGTAGATTAGGATGGAATGAAGTTATGGCCACTATTACACAAAATTAACGTTAAGATTGGTTCACACAAACGTTAACTCCCGAATGAAATGATTTGTTTTTCTTTGCAACATGACTAAGAAGCAGGCGTGGCAGTGGTTTCCTCATGAACGCAGCAGAATGTTAAATAAAAACCTCGCATTTGTGCTTTCAAACGGGGGCAACGTTGATTAATTCAGACGTACGAGTCAAATATCTCTTCATTGGATTACTGTTTCGATTGTTGTGCTTAAGAAAGTCAGCAACGTGTGACTAATTTCCAGAAATTAGATCTCTTTATGACTTAAACCATTCAAGTACTGAGTGCTGTGTCAACATTTAGTCGTCATTAGTTTAAAATGGTAATAAATGCAGCTTTTAATTTGATTTAACCATCAAGTATAGACGCAGGGTTAATAAAGTGCCGCAGCTGGGAGGGGAGGGGACGGACCCCCCGACTACTCGAACTGGAACGTGTAAACAACTATCATTTGTCTGAAATTTAAGAGGTTTGTTTTCCATCCAGCATTATTTATGGAGCTATTTAGGATGTGAATAAGCTAAATGATCAGAAAGTGACTGCTCAGACTACCTAATGCCGCTTTACCTTGAAAGGCACCAAATGTAGGAATAAAAGATAAAACTGCGCTTTTGTGTTTATGATGCATTGTAAAGTGTTTGAAATGAAAAATATTAAAAAGGCGTATGAAAAAAAGCAGTCCCCCTGCCTGTGAAATAAACATTATAAAACTCCAAATGTCTTTTTGTTCGCTGACAGCGGAAATTATTATTTACTTTACTTTAAATCGTACATCAATGAAATAAACATAAGGCCACAAAAATGATTCGAACCAGGAAATATAATCTAGAAATGGAACAGAACTAAACTCAAACTGATTTTTTTAAATTAAGAACATGATAGTTTCCACTTTTGAATGCTAATTTGTGTTTTTTATACATAGTTTTGAGGCTCATGATTAACATGCTCATCTAAAAGCATACAATAGACAAGCATGGACTGTAAAACATTCACACCTGCGAGCTCTCATCTCACAGACATGTTTTTTTGTCATCTTTATTAATTAACATATATATTTATACATGTATTTTTGTGTTAACTACAATATTGTTGCCGGGTACCGCGTACCGATAAACTCATACCTCTGTCAGTACTGATAACACAGAAAAAAAGAGTCATCTTTTAAGCTGCAACTGAGGACAAACACACAAATTGAATGTAAAAAAAAAGAAAGAAATACAAACAAATCCATTTCCACTCCCACACATAAAAACATGCATAAAATAAGGCTTAATACAGTATTTATATTGTTCAGAGCCAGTCAGATATGTTGTTTACATCCACAGATTTACTGCGACGCTTCTTTTATCGCGGATTTCTCACATTGAGCTGCTTTTTTTTCTCTTTTTTTTTTAGTTCAAATCAAAAACATTTTGTTGATAATAAACCTCAAAGCTGAGGAGAAAAAAAAGAGTCTGTTGCTGTACTAGCATCCACTGGCACTTGTTCACACCAATTTTAAAAACAAATACCTGCAGACAGTGTCCATGTACGCAGGTTCGAATCACATTAAAGTAAAACTATTTGTTATTTTAAAAATGACCAAAAAAAAATATAATAAAAAAATAAAAAACAGGAACTGAAATTCATTAAAGTAAAAATTAAAATAAAAAGCAGCAGCTGGCTTCTTTTTCTCTACTGCTTACTTACAATGCAGCATGGCCACCGTTACGGCTTTAAATCCCTTTCCTTGTTAAAATCTTTTCGGTCGGCTTAAATACAAGCATCGGGTTGACATCCCGCCCCCCTCATGTCAGTCCTCCGTGTCCGCGGACGACTCCTCGTGGAAAAAAAAAACGCGTCGACGTGAGCCAGCTCTTCAGCAAACAGTCCCAAACTGGAGAGGCAGTGTCATTATTGGGAGAAATCCTCAGACGCTTCTCGCTGACATCCGTTTTCGATAAAAAGGGGGTCAGAAAAAAAGATAATCGCCACAGCTCAACACGCACAGAAAAACACCCCAGACATTTCATTATAGTGGTAATATTTTGAGCGTGTGCACACAGGTCAAACTGTTCAAGTCAAGAGACAATCATGACATTTCAGAGCGTTATTAGAGATCTTCCTGTGAGACTCACTAAATGTCTTTTGGACGTAATCACGTTGCACCACTGAAAAGTTGAAATTGTTGTTTATGACACAACTGCAGCCCTTTTCAGCTTTTCTGAATCACCGTTAAGGGCGCTGATTATACAAGGACAAGGTTCTAGTAAAAAAAACATAGCATTTTTATGTTGCTGCCACATCTATATGGCTCAGTAGACTGACACCATCTTAGTGATGAAACAATTACAGCACATAAACACGAGGGGCCGAAATATTCATCATGTCTTTGGAGAACAGCTTATTAGAGCTGTTATAAATGACACAAGTCTGTACAGTATTTTCTTTCTTTTCTGAAACACTTGACCAAAAAATTAAAAAAAATTGAAACAGCAACCATGACTTCTCTGCTCACTTAAAGGTCTTACAAAAAGAGATTATAAAAAAAATGACACATTTCAATGCTGATAGAAAAGGAAAACAAACCAAACATCCAGTGTTGGACTTTCACAAATGTGCTCGGCAAAACCTCAACCTGTTTTCTTTTCTTTTTTTTTTAACATTTAATACATTTATAACATGAAAAAAAATACACAAACTGAAGAAATACAACAACATTAACAAACCAATCACTGTTCAGCAAGTCGTTTGACATACCTTAGTTTTTATTTCCCCCCCCCTGTTCACCTGATGGAACTGATCATAACGCTGTAAGTTCATACTTTGTTGCACTTTAAGTAGACCCTCGCCTTTCTAGGTGAGATTAGCTGGATGGGGTCTGATGAGGGTTGGGGGGCAGGACTGTGTGAAGGTGTGGGGGATGGAGGTGAAGGTGAGATGGAATGCAGGTGGGGAACAGAAGGTTGTTTTGGTTGTTGCATGCCACTACACGTACCACTCTTTCTTAGAAATGACAGAACCGTCGGTTTGAGAGATCATATCGTCGGCTATCTCCTGCTCCGGGTCGTACTGGAAGGCCAGAGTCCGCTCGTCGTAGTCCCGGCTCTCCCCCTCGTCCACAGTGAAGTACGGTCTCTTCAAGTCCTCCGACTCGGCGTCGAAGTTACGCTCGCTCGCCTCGAACCCGCCGGTGGTGCTGATCTGGGTGGGCTTCTTCTCGTCGTCCGAGTCCTCCGTGTACTGCAGGTTCTTGGGCATGGGGGGGTGGCTGGGCAGGCCGCCGGCCTTGCTGTACCCGTTCCCGAACACGTGCTTCTTGGTGCTGTAGTCGCCCTTGAAGGTGCGCTGGCGGCGGCGGAGGAACACGAAGAGCAGCGCGGCCGCCACGCCCAACAGGACAACTCCCCCCACGGCGCCCCCAATGGCGGCGCCCGCATTGTGCGGACTCTGGGTGAACCTGGGGGTCCCGGGTTCTGGGGTGGTAGGGTATTCTGGGTAGGAAAAGACAGATGGGAGTGTGTCAGTGCTCTGGTGGGAGGAGGTGCATTTGTGCAGGTGCTTTTTTTAAAAGGAAAGATGAAGGAAGGGAGACGAGGACGGAAAAGCAAAGGGAAAAGGAAGGACCCCCCCCATACGCATAACAGCCCACACCCACCCAGTCCCAAAGGAGCCCTCGGCGTTATTGTGGCACAGCAACATGCAGTTTTAGACAGGAACAGCCAGACCACCACAACATAAGCAGAGCAAGACCACTGAAGACAAAAAGGTGGATGAATGCTTAATAACATGCATTAACTGGTAATTCTTCTCTTTGAAACATGAAGGGAAATGAAACAATTTGATCAGAACGCAGCAAAAAAACAAAACAAAAAAAGCATTTTTCATGTAGGTTTTCAGTTGATCGACTCATCGTAGTGAGTTCCAGACAAAACAAGTGCATACAAAGACATATCATGATCCAGTCCAGTATAAAACAGAGCACATCTTCATCATCATCAGTGCAGAGGTAATGAAATGAACGAGCATCATCAGGGATGATTACCAGCAGCCAAGCAGACGAAATGCATCAAGAGAGCAGAGAAACATGAAACGCTTTCATTCAGGCTACACAGTGAAAAAAAAAAGATAGCATACATTTGAAAGAGCAAGATATTTTTCAGAAAAAGACAACAGAGAAAAGAGACGAAGACTATTCAATGTGTCACAGATGTGTCTTCGTATCATGTAGCCTGCTGGAGACAGCAACTAAAATGTCTGACATCCTGCTTGCATGTCGTCTTGAGATCAGAAAACTGAAAAAAAAGCTACAATAATAGTACAGAAGCATATCTGGAGCTAAAGCGAGCCATCACAGCTAATTCACCAGAAAATCAGCTGGTTTACTCACTGCTTACTGTAAAACTGACTGTACAGCGTGTATCAACACGTAAACTCTGCAAAGTTCCTTCAAGCAACGGCAGAAAGAGACTTTTATCTAAAGACTGATCAAAGCGTTGCAGGCTTGGGTAAACTTCCAACGAAAAGGTACGTTTAATTTTATTTATGGAAGCCGAAGAAGGGGAAAATCAACATCTAGTACGCAAACAACGCAGCTGAAACAAAACAAAACAAAACAAAACTAAAGCCTTTTGTTCACTAAGGGTAAACCAGAGTTTATAATGTACCAATCCAAGGCGATCAGAAGAAACCAAAGATTTGCTGCTTTTGATACGATTACCACGTTTGTTGTGCTTTGATATGTACCACTTTATTACCAGCCTATTCCGAGACATCAAAACCTAAATGGGACAGATCGTAACAGTGTCCATATGTTCATCTGGATCTGATAAGCACGAGTACTGAAGCAGTCAGGAAGCCAATCCGTTAACAAACAACACAATGGCGCCAATGACTGTGTCAGCTGTGCCCCTGAGCAGGGCTGAGGATAGGGAAGCTCATTTATAACCAAACATAAATGAAATAAAATAAGAAAAGTGTTCAATCAAATTTGTAACACTGGATAAAAACTGCACTTGACTAGAAACGAGGAGCATAATTCAGGTCTGAAAAGACAGTTCTGGGCGACGTTAGGACGCCACTCTATCAGTCCGAAGAGGTGAGACCTCCTGAACACAGCCGGTCCTCTCCGCCGCCGTCTTTCTCCCAGGGCCGGCTTCGAAAAGCTCTCCATTTTCTAAAGCGGTGCCGGGCATGGTCTCAAATATCAGCTCAGGTTTTAATCTGACCACCTAATGGGATTATTCAGACACAGGCCTTCATTACACACATCAGTGAGAGAGCAGAGCCAGGTCGCTCCTGCTAGAAAACACATCCTCCCACCAAGTCCAGAAAGAGGAGAAAATCCAGATGATTGAAAGAACGGGAAGAAAAAATCAAAAACTGAAAAACATTCAGGTGCAATCCTCTTCACTGCCCTCCCCTCAAAGTATCTGTTTTTCCTCTTAGAAATCCTTCCTTTAATCTTAATTAGAAGGATTTTCCCTTTAAGTTTTTTTATGGCAGCAAAGATGCCACTTTTACTACAATTTAAAGAGGTGAAAGACGAAAGGTCAGCCTGGTAAAATGATACAAAGTACCTTCAAAGGCTCTTTGCCATCTACATCCCAATAAAAGATCGAAATATGCCACTTCCTGACACCCATATTTCAAAAACGTGAGCACTAATGGCCAAAAAATGAGCCAATATTCCTACAAAGTATAAACATCAAAGCAACTCTTTAATATTCAGGTATTTTTTGGGACTACCCCGTTCAAGGGGAAGTGTTAGGTTTCGTCCTGCCAAAAAACAAATGCTTTATTTGGACGGCTCTCGCTTTATAATTGGAGTACTTTAAAAACACTGCTTCAGTGCGGTGCAGGGACACGGGTAAAAAAAAAAAGATGTTTTGGCGAAGTGGACTGCTTTTTTCTTGGAATGTTATCTACCCCATTCCTGCTCCGTTCTTATCCATCCACAAGGTCGCCTCACTGGCCTTGCAAAAATAAGGACGGCAAAAAAAAAAAAAAAGAAAAAAATAAATAAAATAAACGTCTCCGACAAAAACGTCTTTGTCTACCTCGAGCACCGTCACCGTTTGTGAAACAGGAGCTGCCATGGTGCAAGCTAATCATATTACAGATACAATAATTGTGTAAAAATACATTTGAAATGGGATATGGAGGCAGAACTGACAGCATGGAGGAAAAGAGGGGGGCCTTTTTTTAATTTCTCTCTCTTCTGCACACCTTCGCTGCCGGCAACACCTGCCAACAGGCTGATAAAGACGACCTCAGAAGCACAACAGCAGCTCTGATACTGTTCCAGCCAACAAAGAAGGTGTCTATTAGCGCCACAGTGGAAACATGCAGATAGTGGGGCAACTCCGACTAGCAAACGTCTAAAAAGTGCCGCTGAGATTAATAGTAGAAAGCATGTGCTGTGAAAGGCTATAATTCAATCCACAGCCATGACAGATATATAGAGGTTATGAATAACGGGAAACACTTCCACTGTTTTAATGCCGCGACTGTGCCGTTTAGGATTAATCATGCTACCCTGAACACTCGCGTTTGACATGATGGAGTGGATGATTTACTACGTCCCAAACATTTAAGTGACAAAATCCATTTCCTTTACAACACGAACGAGTGTCGGCCGTCGAAGGATTTTATGTAAATTAGACACGAGTCTTTAAAAGAGACAAATGGTAAACAAACGCAAAGCCAATCAAAGCTTGCATTTCGGTTGAAGCACAAAACAAACAGCAGGAAGAATTCGAGAAAAGTTCTTTCTCATCTCCGTCCTACAGGTTTCTAGGTGTGTTTAAGTCGTGTCTATACATGAAAGAAGAAACAAACGAGGAGACAAACATTCCAGAGTCTTAGCAACTATCATTTAGACGAGGTTATGACAGAGGCTGGGGAAATGAAAGAGTATTTCAGAGTGTGGTGCGGGGAGTGGTGCGCTAATGTGACTAATCGAGGAACAAGCGGCAAACAACGGAGGATAAAAAGGAGGAAGAAGTTAGGGAGTGGCGCCAGGGAGGGGGGGGTGGGGAGATGGAGCGGGCGCTTTTGAGAGGCTGGCGAGTGACAACGGCGAATAAAAAATGGCACAATGAGCGAATGAGGATGGGGACAATCAGAGAAGACGTATTAATTCAGTGGTTCTAGAGATCCTCATTACTCCCCTGTCTGAATTTGCCAGTGGATGTGAAGTCATGGAAATGTAATTCTGCCACAACGGATAAAAGCTCAGCGCTGACAGGAATTAAGCACGCTTCTTGGGGAGTCACAGCTGAGGCAAATCTTTCCTCCAGCCTCTCATGTGATCCCTTCTTCGACTTCTACCGTTTTTTTTCACCCCTTTTCAGTTTGTCAACAGTTTCTGCTCTCAGTAATTCTGCCGAGGCACAGCCCACCTCGTACGCAGGTAAATGTCACTCGCAGCACTTCAACTTTCAGAGTGGTGAATCAAATTGAATTTCCTACCAAAGGCCAATAGGTAAGGAGCATGAGGGATCTGCCAGAGGAGATAAAGCTGTGACACTTTCATCAAAACTCTGATGACATCATCGCTGGCATGAATGTGCAGACGAGCAGCGACTTGCAGGAAAGTTCTGCCTGGAAAACGGCTTCTTGTCCTCTTCTTACTCACAGCTGAAACGACTCGAAAAAGCTCCACTTTTTTGTTCTTTAATTATTGTGTGAACGCTTATCAAGTGCTCATGCTACTACGATTTTTTTCGTACTTTTTTTGGCATGTATCTCGTTCCGCATTTTTTATGCTATTTCAATAATTTCTATATCAAAATGTTCAACTCCTTTACGACATTTCGGCTATGACCTTTGATATTTCAGCAATTTATACTTTTGAGATATTTAGCTTTTTCCTCACTGAAAACATAAGTAAAAATCTTCAAAATAATCCTACGACTTTACTTCCCTTTTTTACCTTTTGTTATGGCTTTGCTTTTTTCTTTTCCTTGAGCTAATTTCAGCTTCCTTTGGCTTCTTTTTAGCTGATTTTTAGCTATCGTTTTGACCTTTTATGCTATTCTTCTGCTAATTTAAACCTTTTGAGCTTCTTTTAGCTGTTTCTGCTATTTTAAGCTTTTATGTTTCTTTCAGCTGTTTTTTTGCTAAATTCAGCTGTTTTCTGGTTTTAGCTACTTTTAGCTAATTTGAGCTTTTTCTGCTAAACTCACATTTTTAAGATCATTTCAACTTCTTATTGCTTAACTCAGCAAACATGCTCTGTTTATGTTAATTTCAGCTACTTTTAGGCTCTTTTAAGCTAATTTCAGCTTTTTGTCTTTCTTTCTTTCTTTCTTTCTTTCTTTCTCTCTCTCTTTCTTTCTTCTATTTAAGCTTTTATGTTTCCTTTGTTTTCTCTGTTTTTAGCTTATTTGAGCTTTTTCTGCTAAGCTCACCTTTCTGTGATGCATTTAGCTTCATACGGCTTAACTCAGCAAACATGCTATTTTCTGTTTCTTTTGTGCTAATTTCAGCTACTTTAAGCTATTTTAGGCTAATCTAAGCCCTTTTTTAGGTATTCAACAAAAATATTTTAGCTTTAAACATTCACATTGAATTTTTGCTGGGAATGCACATTCTCTACGTACTTGTTCATTTTTTAACTTTTATTCTTCTTACTATTATTTTACTATAGTTTGTTTTTCCTTTAAAAGGATCTAAGTGCGTCTCTCATGCAGACACGAGCCTTTAAAGTAAGCTGGCTATATATTTGAATATACAGTCCACATTTAAAGCCACAGTAATCATATCCTCCTGTGGTATTTTGGTAGGTTTAAAGGAAACACTATAAACAAAACAGCTCAGACCACCCACACAAGTCCAGGCTTTAGCGACACAGACTTGCAAAACCTTTCTACTATATTCGGCCTTGATGCAGACCTGCAGCAGGGACATCTCTTTTGAATCGTAAAAGAACAGGGGAGTAATACTTTTATCCCTGTAGTGCCTCAAATTTTATGTTTGCAGGTAAGATAACATTCTTAAAATGCCAGCAGGTGTTTCTTGTTGGGGTGATGGAGTAAACATTTAGATTTTTTACATTTGTTTAGCAGTCCTCTGTTTTGCATGAATTCTAACGTGTCTTTAATATCTTTTTAGGTCATCTTTTTGTTCTTGCTTTGTGTTCTCCTGGCCATTAAAACTCCTGTCAGTCTTAATAAAGCAGATGAGCTACCTGGCTAACTCGCTACATCGCAATGCTAATTAAAAATGTGAGTAAATGTTAATTATTGATGCAAACAGTTTATGTGACACTATGTGCTATAATAGTGTTTAGCGTAACGAAGTCGATTTAGCAACAATCAATATGTGTGATTGTGAAACATTATTGCTGTTCTTTCTGCAGTGTGGCATAAATATATAAAATAAAATAAAAATGAATTTAAAGCTTCTTGTTTACATATGTGATGATTCACACCGTCCCAACGATCTGGACAAAGCTGCTGTTTTAGGACAGATATGCCACATTAAGACTGGAGATGCTTCGCTCCGTTTTGTGCTCCTGGTGATAATCAGTTTGTGCTGTGGGGGCTTTTGTAATCACTTTAAATGCACTTTTAATGAGCAATGAATATTTACACCAGCATCCTAACACCAATGTTGTTTTAACTACATGTTTGCTCATAAAGCGGCGTTATTAAAGGCGTCCCACCATTTACTGCGAGCCTGCGTGAAAGGCTGTTATTGGGTCAGCAGGGAGGAAGCAAACAAATCTGCATGTTGGGACGTGTCGAGCCTGAAGAGGTCGGGACACAGTTTGTTTACCACGTTATCCTGCTCTCAGTATTTTTTCTCAGTTGTTTCTTTTGTTTTTTTTTTTTTTGAATCCCTTATTCACATAAGTGAATCACCACACGGATTCTGCAGCGACAGCTCTGGAGCCAGTGGTCAGACCCCGGGACAGCGTGTGACCTACTTCATCAGGCTCTCGGGGAGGCGTGACAGATCCAGCACCACACGGCTGGACAGTGAAGAGAAGGAAGAGGGAGGAGGAGGGTAAAGGAGGTGAGCTGGGGCCGACGAGGCTCAGCCCCCCACCCCCCTCCCCTCGCTCCATCTGTCTGCCACATCCCCTCTCCTCTGCATATCCTCCGGAGAGCAGAAACAGCAAGCCACGCAGAAACAAATGTTAAGATGAATTGCTTCGATCTCAGCTGCTCTGCTCTCACGTGCACTTCCCCTGGTGACATTTGCATCTCAACTCTGCAGCCAGGCTACCTCTTCTTCAAATACTAAAAAAAAGGACCGTTTTACAAAAAGACAGCATCCCACTCCTCCATTTTAGGCACAATATTTCCCCCTCAGTGCTTTCCCTGGCACAGTCCAACACAGCAGAGGCTTTATGGGGCGGCCTGTGCCGTGCGATCAGGAGAGCAGCTCCTGCTAACGTCTCGTTTGGATAATGAGGTGCGATCTTGGCAGGAATGGAGATAGTACCGTGAAGATGTGGAGGAGACGGCGTCGCGTTTTGCGGACGTCAAAAGCCGAAAGTCCGAGAGCGGCGAGAGACGCCGAGCTCGCTCCTCGACCTGTCGCATGACGTGTTTCTACTTTGAGATGAAAGTTGTAATAATAAACAAGACACACACGCGTGGCCTTTGGATCTATGAATAATGCAGGCGGCGAGGTGAGAAGGAGAAGGCGCAATATGGTATAGAGCCCAGATTGAGACAGATGACAGGCAAAGACAAACAAATTTCACATTGCAACGGGAGCCTTTGCAAAGCCGACATAATAATGTCTCTTGTCTCTGTCAGAGAGGAGAAGGAGACAAATGGCTGCATGGAGAAGCACCGCTGTTTGATGTCAGTAATATATGGTGCGTTACTTGTTTTATTCAAGGATGTTCTTGCTGCAGTGTTGCAAGTTTTATTACAGGGAGTGATGGGTGCACCACCACAAAGAAAGAAAAAAAAAAATCACACAATGCAGCAGAGAAACCTTTGTGCCCTTTTAATACAAGTAAAAACAAACACATTTGATGAGCTGTGATGGAGGACAGGTATTATTATTATTATTATTATTATTATTATTAAAGCATTTCTATAAATTAAATTGAAAATTATACAATTGTTTATTTTTCTTTTTAAAAGGACAACTAAATGTTTTTAAATCGGAAAAATGATGCTTAAATAGTACATTTCTGGGGACGTCATGAAGATTATGAATGCAAAGGACTTTCACTAGCCACGTTTTCATCCAATAAACCATGTTGTCGTTAGAAATTTATCACAAATATGCACACGCATAGTGAAGCCTAACTCTTCTGGGTCACAGGTCAACTAGGTATACACTGCAAAATCTGACCCTCTTACCAAGTTTTAAAATCTTATATTCAGCCAAAAAGTCATTTTGATCTTGTTTTGAGACTGATTTACTAAACAAGAACTGATTGTGTAAGAATAATAATCAGAATATGTAAGATTATTTGTCTTGTTAGTCTGAAAATTTGACTCAAATTAAGTCAAAAATTTCTGCCAATGGAGTAAGAAAATTTTACTTGGTAAGATTCTTGAAATACTTGATTTGACTCAATTTTTTCGTATTTCAAGAATCTTACCAAGTAAAATTGTCTTACTCAATTGGCAGACATGTTTGACTTAATCTGAGTCAAATTTTCAGACTAACAAGACAAATAATCTTACACATTCTGAAAACAAGATTATTATTCTTACACAATCAGTTCATCTTTAGTAAATCAGTCTCAAACCAAGATCAAAATGACTTTTTGGCTGGATATAAGATTTTAAAACTTGTTTAGGTGGACATTTTTTGCAGTGTAAACGCTGAGGTTGCTATGAAAACACCACTGTAATTGTGCAAATTCAACGAGCTCAAAAAGCACAAATGTAGCTCAGATATTTATGGAAATTCTCATCTACCATCCTAAAGGAAGGTTTAACACTAATTTGTTTGGAGCAAAATACAATAAATTTAGCAACCCCGGCTTTTTCCCGATAAAAGCGTGAGGTCGGCTCGCTTCGCTCATTTGTGATAATTTCTAACTACGAAATGGTCTATTGTCAGGCGAATTTTGAGCGAACGTTTGAAATGTTGCAAAAACAGAGAAAAAAAGGCAAATTCGGCAAGTTTCTATCTAATGGTTTGGAACAGCTGATCAATCATGTGAGGTAAATGTTCGAACTTATTTGACAACTGTGTTTCCATCTCCCGTTAACTCTTTTTTGGAAAATCCAAAAACCACTTTTTTCTAATTCGATACTTCAAAATGCACTTAAAAAAACATTGACAGAAACACGGCTGGTGTGTCATCCTTTTCTGTTTCTGTCTCTTTGGTTTGTTCAGTTCAGTCATTCGTACAGAAACAGAACAGACGAGGAAAGTAAGCTGGGCTTTTTCTCCTCCATAAAATTTTGTCTGAGTGCCGCTCTAAAGTATTTAAACTAAATCAGATCATCTCTTGCCATCCTATTTGTGCATACAGGCACATATTGGGGAAATCCGGGCCTAATGTTCATACTGATTTTGAGTTATCCTTAAATCTGACATGGCAAAAACAACACAAATGTATTGGAATTGACATGCTTGTAAATACAGCGGGTAAAATAAGTATTGAACACGTCACCATTTTTCTCAGTAAATATATTACTAGAGGTGCTAATGACATGAAATTT
>NW_013954693.1:0-489 GCF_001266775.1 Austrofundulus limnaeus
ATATAAAGATATTTTTGCAACACCGGGAGAGACTGAGTTCAAATTTTCTGCACTCCTAGACACTCCAAGTACACAACAACAAAAATATATAAATTAAAAAAATAAAGCATTTAAACCACACAAAAAATGGATTTTGCATGATATGTCCCCTTTATTTGTGTGCAAGTTGTCTGAAAACCTACAGGAATGAAATATGCATGAGCTGGAATTTGTGACTTATATATAAAAACAAAAACAGACACAGTTTTCACTGTCAGGATACAGAGTGACTGCTTGGATATTTGTGAGCTATAAAAGAGCAAGGAAGAGGAGAATTTTATTATAGAGTCCAGCTGAGGCAGAGATGAACTTACTGCTGTGCACATGAACTGAAGTATAAACGAATCAAAACTGCTAAAAGGATGATAAAATCAAAGACACAAAGCTGCATTTCTCTCTGCCTTACATAAATATGCACACACACACACACACACACACACACACACACAC
>NW_013954693.1:801-12271 GCF_001266775.1 Austrofundulus limnaeus
CACACACACACACACACACACACACACACACACACACACACACACACACACACACACACATACAGTATTCCCAAGTAGGTCTCCTAAAGTAAAAAAAAATGGTTGCATGTATGCAAGTGGGGAGGGGGAAGTTGAGTCAACCACAGATGGACAGACAGATTTGTGCACACAAACTTTAATGTACACACAAATGGGCACATCAAGACAGACCATGTTCTTCATTATTCATACGTGATGCCTCTGTTTTAAGCAGAGCTTTTATTCCAGACGAGCAGCATTTCACACATTAAGTGTCTTACAAAATAAAGTGTGATGCGTTTTTATAAGTGCGTGTGTCTCTGTGTCTCTCGTTGTGCACATGCTCTTAGAGCAGTGATGCTGGAGGTTAAGTGGCTGTAGGAAGAACAACTCCTTTCACTCAAAAGACCCTCACACACTCCCTCCTGTGACATCATCCCTTCAATTTAATTTACTTGGCACCTCTGAGGCAGTTGGTTTAAAAGAAAAAAAGATGGTGATTATCTCCGCTAGTCGCTTTACAAAACAAAATGAGGTTAGGGTTTGCAGAAAACACACTCAAGAGATGATGTAGGGGGTCTCTGTTATTATGCCTTGTAAGGAAATTAGTCTTGTGCCTGTCTGAACCTTTTTATGGGTGAAGCCACACTGGTTGGCGAATTGCCTTTACTTTTCTATTACCTTTCTCATCTCCCTCTGTCCATGCCCCTCATTTCCTCAACTTCTCTCTTCTTTTTAATTTCCTCTCCTCTCCTTCTCTCAGGGTATATGGAGCTGTATCCATGGTGTTCATATAGATATGAAGAAGAAAACGCCTGAGCTAGACTTCAGTCCTCAAGCCAACATGCTGCACTTGCTTAAGTCTGCCAAATCAATCGCTATGTCTTCGCCCAAACGCAACACTGTCCTCCTACAACCGAGCATCCTAGACATGATGTCAGGAAAAGGTATTGTAGGACTTTTATAAATGGTGAAAAACACTCTCAATGTTTAAACAATTTAAATCAAATGCTCTCTCTTCTAGCATTAGACAAACAAGATGTCAATGTGAGCATGTGCAAAAGTGACACCCTTATCCTTGTGGTGTCCACAATGTAATCAGATCAGCCGGATCGGATGTTATCAGTCCATTAAATGGACATTATTAGYGGTTATCAGTCCCATAGAAGGGSTTCAGACTGTCCCGACAGTGCTCCTTAGTGGGTTACCAGTGCCATTTATGTGGAATGCAACAATCTGTTACCACCGGAGTCTAGTCTACTTCATCGTTACCCGTGTCATTTTCTCTAAAATTAACCTTAGTGGCTTTCTGCCTCATATTAACAAGCTGACAGTCTGAAGCCATTCTATGGGACAGAGAACCCACTAGGCGGCACAGTCGGGACAGTCTGAAGCCATTCTATGGGACTGATAACGGCTAATAATGTCCATTCAATGGATGATAACATCCAAAGCGGGTGTCTCAGATTGACCGTGGAGCACACACATGCCTTGTGACTGACAAAGCACAAGAAGGCACATTATGCATGCTAAAGCAATAGATAATCTATTAGCTAGCTGGCCAGGCAGCTTTCCAAACATCCATCTATTGTATCTGTTGTCTGAGGAGTGTGTCTTCTTGTCTCCTAGGTAACTCACTCCATAGTCTGCCTCAGAAGGGTCCTGGTCTCTATAGCAACGCTGCAGGTCCACAGGGATTCCTGTCATTGTCCGGGAGACATAAAAACCACCTTAATAACGCTGCACCATTTCCCGGACAACCGAAAGGCCCCACTCACCAGACCAGTCCCAACAAACCTCAGCTGTCAATCACTAATGACAATGGCCAGAACCGCCTTCCAGGGCCAGCCATCACTGCATCAAAGCCACGAGCCCTGTGGAAGAAAAGCGTAGAGACACTGAAGACTCAACCAAGTGTCGTTTCTCCGGGCCAGAGCCCCACCCCTGCTTCAGGGAGCAGCGGACCTCCAGCTATGAAGAGCCAGCGCTACCTGCCTGAAGATCCTCAGCACTCCGACATGTCCGAGTGTTCGAGTCGACCACCTTCACACAAAGATTCGGACTCCATGGCCGTGAGGGGCGGGTTCAAGCCGATCAATCAGCTGAGGAAGAGGGGTGGAGGTGGTGGTGGAGGCGGAGGAGCCAAGATTTACTCCATTGACTCTGACCAGGCAAGTCTGCAGTCAGTTCCTCCATACCAGAGAGACAGCCAGGGGGGAGGTGATGACCGTAGTTACCCCCCTGACCTCTTTCCACCTGACAGCACTTACTTACACCAGTCGGATGCGCCGATCATGCAGCTGAGCGCCAGCCTACTGCACCACAGCCACAGCGCAGAGGCTGACCTGCACTCCCTGAAGGACAAGAAATACAGTACCTACACTCACAGCAGGTAGGGTTTCCCCAAAACACAACACTAAAGCATGACTCACATGCATAAAATGTCTTTATTTTTATGATGAGGGTTGTTTTTGTTCTTTTCTTGCTCAGTGTAAAGGACAAGCCTGGGGGTTCATTTGATGCTCCAGCTGGGGGTTCGGGGACACAAGGCACCAGGCCAGGTCATTGTCGTACCTGCCTAACCAAGCTCAGTGGTTACTCTGGCCTGTACACTGTTCGTTCGCCGCAAACTCGCTGTGATGCTTGTGCCCACCTTGGAAACCTGTACGACATCAGCGAGGACCACCTTCACTCGCACTACTCCCATACTCACCCGCACAGTGGGGACATGTTTACTCACTACCATCCCCAGAGTGAGCTGGGCCTGGTGGGCGAAGGAGACGGACTTGTCAGCCACTTCGAGCCCACCCCCTCCTCACCGTCGCCCATCCCCACCTCCTCGTCCGCCCAGCATCTCCAGCTGAGTCGTCAGCACTCCTATGAGAACATGCTTCCAGATGGCGTTCCGGAGCGGCAGCCGCAACCTCACGYCCACATGAGAGGACTGAGCTTGCCTGACAGGGACCGGGACAGGGAACTGACCCTGGACGATGGGGCTTATGCCAACGTTCTCACTATGCGCTCCGATCGTCCATACAGCAGCCGCAGCCCACCCTCTCCGTCCCCCTCCCACCACCACAGTCTGGACATCCCCATGCCTGTGCCCCGGCGCTCAAAAAGCCTTCTGCCTGATCGTCCGTCACACAACCCTTTCCTGCAGTCGGCCCCCGGCACAGCACAACGAGACCCCGCCTCCCAGGCTGCCACTCGCCTGCCGCAGAGGAGTTCCACCCACGACATCTACAAGCAGAGGATGCCTATGACGCTCACACTTGGTAACCATGGCAGTCATCACATCAACCAGCACRGCGGCCATGTCGACCAACAGGTGTTCTACTCTCAGCAGGAGCCTCCTGTGGTAGCCTACATGGTTCCACCTGCAGCTTCTCAGCCAATGAGCTATGTGACAGCACCTCGAGCCTCGAGCGCAGGTGGCAACCGACCCCGGCTTTACCGCCGCATGCCCAGCATTGAGTCGGATGTCTGAGAGACAACAACAACACACTTCATCTCACGGAGACACGCTAACACACGAGCATGCAAGGAAAGGGTGTGTGTTACTGGACCAGGCAGTCTCTGATTCTAAGCACATACTGGAAAACACACACAGAGACACACACAGACACACACACACACACACACACACACACACACACACACAAGTGAAAGACAGAAAGGTCAGCACTAGACTAAAAGATAAACAATGATGCTGAATAAATACATCATTGTTTCTTTATTAAACCCTCTTTAAGGAAGCGAAGCGGGCCACAGGGACACCTGGAGGCACAATACGAGACAAGTGTGTGTGAGTGTCAGTGTGTGTACTAGCCCCAAGCTGTGGGCAACAGGGCACAAACTGACAACGTGTCTGACGAGGCAGATGGAAGTCCTGGTGGAATAAGAGGGGACACTGTACTTGGAGTCTAACGCTAACAGTGGGATCTAAAGGCGACTGTGTTCGAAAGACCAGCCAACCTGTCCCGCCATCTCGTCAGCCTCTTGGAGATAAAGTGGTCACTGAAAATCTATTTCTTTCTGAGATCACACATTCACACACACACTCGAGTCCCCTAAACCACCCCCTTTACTTCACCCCATCTCCAGGAGTCTCCTGTTGCACTATGATTTCTCCAGTCAACCCATAATGTTGTCTGAGCCTCCTAACTGCACTGCCGGCATGGCTTAAAGAGTAGTCAACGACACTAAAATAATCCTCGACTTGAATGGAAATTGCTATCCAAGTAAGACTAGACTGGAAGGCAGGAGTCAGGAAACACATCTAAGTAGTCTGTGAGCTCCTGCCTTGAGATGTACAAACACTTGAACACACACGAACACAATAAAAAAAAAAAAAACAGATGCTATGTCTGTTTTCAAGGGAAAGTTAAAACTTTAGACTGTTTGCTATTGTTGATGTTAGCTAAATGAACATTCCAAAAAAGAAAAAAAGAAAAAAAAACAATGGTGGACCAAACCTGGCCACCAGTCAAAGCCTCTCAGGATGAGAGTGTGTGTTCTAGTGTTTCTAGATCTAAAGACAATACAGTACAGCATCTTTGCTTCCTCTCTTAGCTAACCTTCAGGTCTTACTGCATGCTTCCTACTGCCCTGTGTTACAGTTAAACTCCAATACAGGGTCATATATGCACACATTTACACCCGCACAAACAACACATGCACATACACGTACACACACGCTCATACGCAGTAGTCTAGGATCATAGATTAGAGTGGGTGGGTGTGTGAAGCTATCAGATAGCTTCTCTCTGTGCACTTTGTAGATTTTGTACCCCCGCCACCCACACAGACGTTTGACCAAAAACACTTTTGTATTGAAAGATATGARTATTCTCAATCACTCGCTGGATAGATGTTTTTCCTTACTTTTTATTTTTTATTTTATTTCTCTTTACCGTTGGGTTTTAGAGCATTTCTAAAGGGCGCCGCTCTTTCAGTTTTCCAGAAGCAGGAGTTTTAYGGTATCATGCAAACAGTACACACAACACAGACTCTTAATGTTTCTCTCCTCTTTTTTCTATTATTCTTAACTTTTCTTATCTCTCCTTCTAACCTTTCCTCCTTCTCTCATCAGATCATTTTTGTTTATTCTCTCGATAGCTTCCTCTTGCTCTTTTCCTGCTTCCTACTGTAGAGTAGCTAAAATATCAAAAGAGTAAAGTTCAGTCTTGGTGTTTTAAAAAAAACTCCACATGTTGCTGAAAATCACGTAATATCAGTAGTTGTGAGGATTCATCCAATTTAACGCCGTCTTTTATAGGAGACAGTGTTGTTTCTAATAACTTTCTATGTAATACAAAAAAAATAAATAAATTTGAGGCCTGTTTGATGTTTTTTCGTGGTGAATTTTCAGACATGAGTGTATCGCTGGAGCAGTTTTGACTCATCAAATAAATACTCCTAGACTAGCGTCCCAAATGAGCGGCGGTGATGGCGGCTCTTTCTGTTGGCGAGAAACACGACGCTGCATTTTGACGGAGTGGGGCGCATGGCAAAGTGGAGTTTGTAAAGTGACTCGTTACAGAGGCAGCACACACACGTGCGAGCTCGCACTCGACAAGCTGGCAAAGTGTGTATGAGTGTTTTAGAAATCCATAATCTACTGAGTAAGGGCATTGATTTTTCAGCACAAGGATTTTGATGGAAACTGGACTTGATATCCCATTAGCTGAGTGTCTGTCTCTATTCTCTCTTTTGCTACTCTCTTTTTTCTCTCTCGCACATGAACAAACACACCCACTTATATACAGTACATTAGCCACAAAGAATGCAAGACAGTCTGAATCAAAAACAGAAGAAAAGAAAATGCACCTTTAAACGGTGAGCGCTGCCCCTCTTTTTGATAATCTTAACAGGTTTGTTGTGTGAGTTATATGCACAATATCAGGTTGCAATATTATACTTCTGTACAGAAAAATCTTTGTTTTAAATGTTAGAAATTGAGTTCTTTTTGTTTGATTTGAATGGTATTAAGTATTAATCTCATTTCAAATACAACGTGGCTTTTTTAAAATTCTGCTTCTGACAAAAAGAAAAAAAGAAAAAAAAAAGAAAAAGGCATGTTTTAGATTTTTCTGTGATTTTATTTCCCTGGAGTGTTGCTGGTTGGGACTACACTGTACAGTCGTCACTACTGGGTTAACTCCTAGTTAACTATGTGGGGTCAGCTAACCTGTTAACTCAACACACATCGCTGGGTCTTTCATCTGAATCCCACTCAATGACTGTCCAGCCTGTGTGGTTGAAACAAAAACCCCATCCCACCCACAGTGTTCTCCTCCACAGCTAGTCTGAGTTTTTCCATGTTGGAGTGTGAGTGTGTGTGCATGTGTGTGTTTAGTGTGCTTGTCTGTGTGTGTGGGTGTGTTTTACACTGTGCAGGCATTTGTATAAAACAGAGAATGTGTGTATTTAGAGGTTGTGTGTGTGTGGGTGCGTGTCCTATTTGGTATACTCTCTTTCGTCCCACACGCAACATTTGACCTTGCTGTTACCCATATTACAGTTACACACACACACACAAACATGCGTGTGTATGTCCTGGTTATGAGAGCATGTAGAGGTTTTGTATGTCCACCCTCACACATATTTTTACACCACCTTTTTTGTTATTTATTTGTTTGTTTTCTTGATTTCATTTTAATTGCATGATGTACTACTTGTGTTTCTGGTGGTACCTATTTTGCTGCAACACATTTTTTGTTTTATTTTGTTTTTTACCCTGAGATGGACCTTCTGAGCTACATGTACCAACATGTACCCCCTCCACCCTGACTGTACCAACTTCAATCATTGTGGCTCCTGGCCGTGATGTGAGCGGCGCGGCACATGACTGGCTCTCGCACAATGCCAGCCGCCGTCGAGAAATATGTTCAAATATGGTTCCAGAAAGTCGAGATTTTTAGATTGGCCTCACTGTTCGTGTGTACAGTATTGAGTAGAAGGGGTATGTTGGTGTGTAGTCCTGTGGGTCTCCCTGCTGTGTATCAAACTTGTGTATAAGTTCAGGGGTTTCAAAGCTATAGTTGTGTTGTAAATACTACCTTATCACTCAGTACCTCTGTACAATCTGTAAATAAGTAAAGGTTACATTTTTCTAATGCCTGAGTCTTGTAGTTGATCTGTCTATCTGCCTATTTGTTTATCCAAGCTAGCCACATAAATAGATAGCTATTGGGGTGCTCCATTTGTTCTCAGAAGTTGGATTTTTTGAGTTTCAAGATTGAAAGATAACTGAAAGCCAAAGACCCCCTGAACAGCCTCAAAATCCAACATGGCTGTCTCACTTGTGATAAGCTGTGAAAGCTGCAGCATTTAACCTTTTATTTGTTGGTATTCATCTCAGTCACACACATAGTGCTGTTTATGCTCTGAGTATGTTGCTGCAGTGTTTACATATATAGAAAGCAGAGAAATACACTGTTATTGGTATTAACCCAATGTTTTTCAGACTTGCAATCTGAACAAAAGTCAGTTCTGACGTCACTCCCAGATTAAAGTTACAACGTCCGAGGTAATTTTTGGGCAGGAATTTCTATTTCGCTAGCTAGCCATTAGTAGCTTGCAATGTAAACTGCTATCTTTAAACTTTTTGAGGATAAAGGGGTAGTTTGATTTTTTATTTTTTTGAAATGGGTACCTGTATCTTACAAAGGCAATGAGAGGGTAAGCCTCCCACACAAACCAGGAGAATATTAGATGTGATGGCTAAAGAAACTTTAGACCATGATGAAAGCATTATCAATTTTACTCCTAGAAGTTTCACTAGYTGCGTTTCCATTCACCATGAAAATGTGAAAATTAGAATTTTGAAAATAAATTTACTCACTGGAAACATGTCAATTTCGAAAAAACATCCTTTTTTTCAACAAAATGTTTTTGCACTAGAATGAGGTGGTTTTTTGGCCGTATCGAAATTGGTTTGTTTCGCAAAACTGCAATGGAAACACTTTTCGCATCATGGGAGTCAGGTGATGAACAACTGGATGTTTCTACTGGAGAAAAAGACGACAAAGACAACAGGAAGTAGAAGTAGTAGTGAAATCATCAAAGTTGTAAAAGAAAGTAGTAAACTCACCGACTACAATTTTCCAAAAAACGCTGCATACGTAGCGGCTCCCAAGTATAAGGGGCTTGTCGCTTGAAAGCCTCGATAAAACTTTGATGTCTTCTCTGATGATGATGAGTGCTAGTGCCATGGTRGCAATTATCCATGTGTTTATATCCATTGCCGCCATGTTTGTAATGACTCATCGCGAGAACAAATGTGTGAATTTAATAGCATTTCTTACTTAATGGAAACACCGCAATTACGAAACTGTGTTTTTCGACATTAATAGAATATTGACAAAATTTTGTGCACATTTGCAATGGAAATGCAGCTCTCCTTAAAGCTGCACCAGGGCCACTGCAAAGACATCCTGAGGACCTCACTAAAACAGTCATTCGAATTAGTGACATACTGTTTTAGGTTTTCTTTTTTCTTCTTCTTCCTTTGAAAGAATGTCCCCCTGACAATGCAAACAGCCTGATGTTGAGCATGAATATTATTTTGATTGTTTAGTTAAAAAAGATCATTGTAAGAGGTATCACAATCTAAAACTTATAAAAGAAGATGGATGTAAAATATGAGAAATAAATATRAATTACTTAACATTTTTATGATTGCTCCACAGAGTTTAAAAATAATTTAGGTTTGAATTATTTTAGATGGCTGAAATATACTCTGTTTGGTTGCTAGATTGACCTGGGAGTCAAAATTTCTTTCTGATTCAGCAAACTGAAATTGCTCTGCTGTTGTCTGCTGCAGGTAAGATAGTGACTGATGATTAAAAATGCTAAATAAACTAGCAACAATACTACCCTTTAGGTAAAACATACACATTAACCCTTTATTTAGCTCATGTCTTTGAAAGAATCTCTTCAAGCTAAGCTAAAACTGATCAATAAACCTGGCATCCCCGCAAAGTAGATGTAGAAGTAAATAAAGTAGAAGAAATGTGGGTTGTATTCCTCCCCATGTTCTTTTTCTGATACCTCCCCCTCATCTGAATCAGAGTTGTCATGTTGGTAATTTGAARAAAAATTAGAACCTGTTTAGCAGTGAAACATACACTCATGGCTGCAGCAGAGAGGATTTGGGTACTGTCATYAGAAGTACCTTTACGGCAGATGTGGATCTAGGATTTTTCTGAGTAAGCAGCCATCCAGGTGCCACAATATTTATAGAAAAGGCCAAGTATTTATTCAGCATCCTTGCACACTAATCCTTGGTTTTGGTAAAGTGTATATATTCAACCAGTCACACATTTAAACACTTGTAATTTTAAAAAGCTTGCACATTAATTTATCCTTACCAATTTTACATGCATTTTTACTGTACATAGATAAAATACTCTCAAACACACAGCATGTGAGAAAATCAAGTCATCATTTGTGAGTTGAAAGACTTTTTCTGCAGGATTGTTCAAATTTTAAGAACAGGAAAAAAAACTCGTGTCAGATTGATTCATGTTGGACTTTTCTATTTGGCTCATTAGCGCCTCTAGTGTTTAGAYCTGGAACTGCACCCAGCATCATCACTGTTGGGCAAAGGACAGATGGGTGACAGGACAGGGACACTTCAGGGGGCCAATCAAATTTCAGCAGGGGCCAATGCCTCTGTGGCCCAGCCCCTAAAACCTTTACCTGCTTTACAGGCTCTGAGCAGCCTCAAAGACAATATTGTTACATTTCGATCACGAGAACCTGTCCTTTCCCGCTCTTTTTGTCCTTTGTAGGATGGCAAAAAGGCATTTCTAGAAACCCTCATCTATAGTGTCACCCTCTTGGATACTAAATCCAAGCAGTGTACAGGCAGTGCATTTTGGAGAAGACTATGTCTTGTCACGCTTTTTTCCGCTACTGAAAAATCTTAGATAGAACTAAAGCATTTTCACATCTTTGTGGTGTGTAATTGACTCTGTGATTGTGATATCAATGTAAAATGACTGCCGAGTCAAAATTATATGAAGACAATATTTGTAACTTTTTTTGTACAGCTTATATGGTAATATGAAAAAATAAATAACATTTGACTTTTTCCAATGCTGCGGTCAATCTAGCAAAAGTCATCAAATTTCAAGTTGAAAAAAATGTCATTTAGGTGTTTTTTTTTTCTGCTTTTAAACTCTGTTTCGGGTCAAATTGACCACACAATGACAACAGGAGCATTAAAGAACTTTAAATCCGTTTTATGCTTTGTTTTATAGAATCTATTCCTCTGCCTGTGTGCAACACATATCTCTCCCACCATCTCTACAATTTTCTATTACTATTCACAGACAAGAGCTTTTCGGGATTCTGCTGTGAAAGGGCTCTCTGCGCCACTCTACGTAGACTTTTATAATGCACCCTGTGTGCGTGCAAGGCCATATGTGTGTGTATGTGTGTGTTTAGATCAGTGTTCTAGTGAAAAAATGCTTTATTTTTATATTTTTGTCTCCCTCGGGAGACGGACGCTCTAATCTGGGTTGAAGTGGGACAGGAGAGGGGAGCAGAGAGGAACACGTAGACACACATTCTCATGAGTACTGAATAAAAAATAAAATAAAAAATCAGCACCCACTGAGGTTGGAGAATATGTCACAAGTCATAGACCAGCTGCAGCCTGGAGGAAAGGAGAACAAAGCCATGAGGAGTCCAGCTACACGTTTTTTCTTTGACGCTTCCATTGGCTTGAATGTGGCTCATCCCAAAACATACTACAGGGAGTTTTCACAGGCCAGCACAAGTGTGTGACTATGTGCATAAGTGTTTGTGTTGCCTCCTCAGAGACAGGGCGTGAGAACCACAGCGGCCTAATTCTTCCTGACGTGATCCATCTGCTCATATCTAATGGACAGAGTAACAACACACACGCCGACACAAGCCTCCACTTCTTATTTAATTAATAGAATCGAGCCGCCCCACATGTCAGCCCGTAATGCAATTACTGTTACACACTGGAGCCGAAAACATGGATGGACCCCTGCAGTAACATACAACACACTCATAAAGACACGTGCGTATTCCCTCAGATACACAAGCGTAATCCAATGGCTGCACTCGCGAGCACACATCAGATCAGGCGCTCGACCACATATAGCCATACTCTAGGGGTGTGAGATGAAGCAGATAAATGAAGATAATTAATTTCCTGGATTAAGAACGTCTCCATCTGAGCATCCCCGCGGCCGGAGAGTAGTCAGAAGGAAAACAACAGGGGCAAGTTGGAGAAAAAGTGGATGACGGAGGACGAAGAGGGTGATAGCGCTGACTTTGACAGGCCTGCTGTAGGCTGTTCCCAAGACTCCAAACATCCTCATTAACCAGCAGCCAGCCTACACACTTAACACGTGTGCTTGTGTGTGTGTGTGTGTGTGTGTGTGTGTGTGTGTGTGTGTGTGTGTGTGTG
>NW_013954693.1:13271-21199 GCF_001266775.1 Austrofundulus limnaeus
CACACACACACACACACACACACACACACACACACACACACACACACACACACACACACTGAGGACAGCACTTAGAGGGGCTACAGCTCTTAGTTAAGATGATTAATCAGACAAAAGATGGACCCCATTCCTTAAGGTTGTAGCTTTGAAAAAAATAAAAATAAAATAAGAATACGCACACACAATGATATCCAGATGTACTACTTGGATGACTCATTCATCCAGTTTTATTTTTACCACATTATCCCAGTTCATGAATAAAAAGTTGTAAAAAAAAGGAAGCACAGTAACACTCATAGCCAGGCAGCTTAAATTCTTTTTATCTTTTTTTTTTTCTGGGTGATCTTTATTTGTGTGGGCTTCCTCCTACGTTCCTCACAATCAAATTCAAGCAGGCTGATGACTCTTAGCTTCTCAGAAGTGAATGAAGAGGCTCTTCTTTTTTTTCTTCTTCCTGTTTTAATCCAATTAATGCTCAGATTGACTGGAGCTGGTGTGACTGGGTATTTGAGCAGAGCTAGAAGCAACAAAAATGACGATTTACAGATTTTCACATTCAAACGTAGCAAATAGTTTAGACTTTAGTGCGGTCTTTTTGTGATTTCGTCAGTCTCAAGGGTCTCATTTTACTGGACAGTTGTGGCACGTCCTCCGTTGATGTCCTTTAAAGTTGGTATTCCACAACATAAACCAGAAAGTTTTCGTCCTTGAAATGAATGCGTCGCAAACTGCTGCTACGGAGCGATTCTTTTAAAATGAAAATGGAAAAAAAAATACGTTTTTCTCCTCCAAACATTATTTTTGACTTTGTCAGGATAAGCGCACCCATCTCATCTCCCATCTTTCAGTTTCCAAGTTGAGACTGAATTATAAGCTAAAGTAAAATAACACAATAAAAAAAAAAACAGATGACAACTGTGAAAGTGACAGTAAGCTGCTCTCTGGATTGGAGAGTTTAGAGCTTGTTTTAAATTGGATGATGCAACAAAAGACGTGGAACTCTGACTTTATGGATGGAGATGTTACGATTCAAAGTGGCTTTCCCGATTCATTCTTAGTACAAATAAGTGGGTTAGAAATAACTCTGGCATCACAGATTTAGAATCCTAATTTGTTGTATTCACATCAGAGGAAACAGTTCATACGCTCTGTTTATTTACAGCAAATCTATTCTTTTATTTTCGTTCCAAATTTTCAGATTAAGAACAAGAGTAGAAATCAAACAGCTCGGAAACAAAGGAAGGGCAGAAACATCAAGTTAAAGACATAAATAAAATAAAATAAAACAAAATAAAAAATCAGCATAATGCTGTTGCTTATTTTATCAGCAGAGTTTCTGAAGACAGCGACACAGTGCCATGTGGAAAACGACAAAAGGGTTTATTGGCGACAGAAATGTGTGTGAAGCGTTATGATGCAGTGTCACCCGCCAAAGTCCTGAGCTCTGCAGCAGCTTAGCCTGGCTGCCTCACATAGTGAGGCCCTTTTATTCACTTTGGATCTCAGTCAAGTCACTCAGTAGTCACACTGCATTATGCTCACTCCCATTGTTCAGTACACTTGGAGGCCATTTTAGTTCCAATTCAGTGAAGGAGAGAGCTCAGATCAACAGCAAAAAAATCGGTTTTGTCTTCGACATGTATTACATGTCATTAGTTACAGTAGATGCTTGGAACATCCCACGTCTTGATTACTTCTGAAATCCCCAACCTCTGCACCTTTGATGCCTTTCTGAGAGCTCACAGCCAACACTTGTATCAATAAGAGACTCTTTAAGCTTATTTTTGTGTGTGCACTTTTTTATTAGTTTTTAAACGCAGTTGGAAAATGGCAAGAGCATAAGTAAATAAATTCATGAAAAGAAGCAGTCCGATGAGCTCTAAGTGRTCAATGTGAAAACAGTGTTATAAAGAAATGATGTAGTGTATATATGTGGTTTGCTCAAATCAGTATTTCTAGTTTGAGTCAGTTCCACGGGGCTTTGCAAAACCTACAGAAAACTGTGAAAATGAGGTCAAGCTTCACACCCAAATTTACTTTAGGATAAACAAGACTGCTATTCTAAGGCAAAACMAATGTCTGAGAATGTGTGAGCAGTTATTTTCTGGCTGGATTGTTTGGCTTTCCTTCATGCACGTTTTTTTTTTTTAAGTTTTGGCTGTAGATTTTTAACTGTTGTGTTTGAGTTGTAMATGTCATCATAACTTGATGTCCCATCTCTGTCAATAAAAGAGAAWCTAAAAWWAAACACAAAACATAAACCATAGTCACTATACATATGCAAGACATGTGGTTTTTGTTCTATTTTCATAAAATTCTTCACCTTTTTATCATTTCAAAATTGGCTTTCACTCATTTCTGCTAAATTTTAAATTCAGGGACATACCAGACTTMTTTAAGACAAAAGATAATTTGTCACGTTTAAACTTTAACTTTTGAAGATCGAATCTGATCTGATGTACAGGGTCTCTTCAGTTGACTTTTTCATGAAAGCCRTATTTGTGCATGTGTTGCTGTAAAGTAGCGCAGAGCATTAATCCTCCAAAGTTTTAAAGTCTTGCCTRAAGTTTTTCTCATTTTCAAGCAGAAATGTTAATTCTTCTTTTAAGCTGTCATCAATTTGGGGAGGTTACTGTACTTGATGCGTTTTCAGAACTCAAACCTCTTTTTTCTACATTTGCAAGGCATGAAAAAGATATTTTAAGTCCTTTTCAATCAGCATCAGTTGTTTCCTGCTTCCTGAASTTCAATTATTTGAACTTTCAAAGCATTTGCCAGTCTCTTTTTTCATTTCATAAGCCATTGTTCTGACAAGGTAGTTTAGGTCTGAGGCTTGAGAAAAAATTCCCACGCATCTTTCCTTCATCTGAGCTTGTCATTATATTCATTAGATGTAAATGTAAAGGTTTTTCTTAATATATTATACTTAGATATATTTATCAGTTGCAACAGCAAACAAAGCTAAAATGACCCCAAAAGGTGCTTTTGTTTGTTGAATTGTTGTGCACAAGACAAATTTCATTCTTTACCATTCCTGCAGTGTCATAGGGTTGACAAGCCTTGCATTCTTTTATTTACAGCCTTCAATAAACACAATTGTAATAAACACTGTAAGTAACAGTTGCTGCCTATAATAATGTCATATTACAGCAGGATTTGTAATCAGAATAATGGGTTATGCAATGTATCCAATCCTGGGATGTGAAGCCGCGGCATCCTCTCGTCCCCCAAAACTGCAGCTCTTAACCTGTAAAGTTCTGCATAAACAATGAGGAAACGGGCAYGTCTGATTTATAAGCTCGACCATCCCGCTTGTATGCATCATTCCAGTAATAAATTCCACACAGAGCTAGATTTGTAAGCCTGTATATCCAAACTGCACAAGCTCCCACAACCACTCATAAATTATGAATRAAATGCCACAGATTTGCCTGTTTGGCTTTCAAACCCGTGTTTGATATTGAAGACTGGAACCAAACCAGCACTGAGTTGTGGAGTGAAAGTGTTAAAACTGAGATTTTTCTTTTTGGTTTGAAACTGCTGGACATTATGAAAAGGGAAATGCACTTTAAAATGGAGAGAATATGAGTTGCTTTACCTGTCAATAYATCAGATGTTTGGTGTTTTACGCTTRTTGATCAGTTTAAGGTGCCCATTRCAAACCATGAAATCAAACATAAAACTATTTATCCTGAACTACTGTATATCAAATGGCTTGAAAGAGTTTRGTCCAGTTTATGTATTAAAATACAATTCTGAAATGTGGGTCTTCATTTCAATTCAGTTCAGTTCAKTTTAATTATTTAGTGCCAASTCACAACYAGTGGCGGAGCCAGACATTTTTCTCAGGGGTGGCCAGACTGGGACCACTACTCACACAGGGGTGGCCAGGAAAATGACAATTTTTTACTTGACATTTTCTGAAAATCTTTGTGGTTTGGTCATTTCCTCATGTCCTTATAGAGGCAGGGACTATCTTGTAAACATGGGCATCAGAGCCATTTTAAAAGTTGGGGGACACACTGTTGGGGGGGTCTGGGGGTCCTCCCTCAGAAAACTTTGAACGAAATAGATGCCATTTCCAGCATTCTAGTGTGTTTTACCAGGTTGTTTAACATACTTTTACCTACCTACATAAATTAACACTTGATTAATTTATTTCATAGATAGATTATTCATTAAACTATTTCCATCATCCTTTTTTAAACTCACTGCTATATCGGAGATAAGGTTAATTAATGTGACACAATTTATCATATCGATTGACCATAGGGGTGCTTTTTATTTTTATATTGTTTATTGATTTATTTGTAATTGTAACACGTCATTGTGCCAAATAATGATGACCTTCAACTGCATGTTTAAAACTAACATTAAGATTTTTACCCAATGAACAGGTGCAATACTGATAACCACTAAGAGTGAATTTAGAGGGGTGTTTTGCTTTTTCTGATTTCGTGATAGGCCTACTTATAACCAAACACAGAGCATCATTCAACCTTCATAACATAAAATGACGCTGTGTTATGGTGACAAAAAAACAAAACAAAATAAAACAAAAACATTTGTCACCATAAGTTGAAAAGCTGACACCATAAGTCAGATTACATAAGCATATGTTCTGCATRTAAAAAAAAAACATCACTTCCTTGTTACTACTCTTCTTCAGTGATGTTTCAAACTGTTAAACACTGCCACCAACTGTTCAGGAGGATTATTACACCCCTAAAGGTTGTTTCACTGTGTAAGGGGTGTGTACAGCAGGGTGGCCAATGGGGTGGCCAAAGATTTGTCTGTGGTGGCCATGGCCACCCCTGGCCACCCCCTGGCTCTGCCCCAGCTCACAACATACGTTGTCTCAGGACACTGTACATGAAAAAAAAAGAATGTTCTAAAGAAGAAGCCAGCAGATTGTGTTGAATCACGTCGTCACAGTCTCCCATCCTGAGCAAACAGTGGAGAGGAAAAACTCCCTGATAACAGGAAGAAACCTCCAGCAGAACCAGGCTCAGGACAGGCGGCCAACTGCCTCGTAAATGTAAACAAAACACTTTTATTTTTATACTTTATTCTACAAATCTGTACCTATATTCATAACAATATACCAAAATTGTTAGACTTCTTAATCCCTAATAACACTTCCATTGTCACCGTTATTGACCTAATTTGAGTCACATTGGCTGTTTTCAAACAAATCACATCTTACCTTTTTGTCTCATGACAAATTATCATACCTAATTTCCCTCTGGGATCAATAAAGTATTTTTGATTTTTTTCATAGAAAAACAAACTTGTAACAATTTATAAATTTTACCCACACAATTTAATTTATTGTCAAATTAAGCATCAAATGGAAGAGAAAAAAACAGGCATTATGAGTTTGGGCTGTTTTTGACATTGCAATGAGTACCTTTACCATGTAAAACTGACAATCAGAAGAAATTTCTAGTCWCAACTTAAATGGTGACAGACTTTAAACTTTAAAGGGGACATATGCAAAATCCATTTTTTTTCGTTGCTAAATACATTTTGTTGTGCATTTGGAGTCTCTAGGGGTGAAGAAAAGTTGAATTTAATTTCACTGGGTGCTGCGCAGATATCTTGGAAGCTGAACGGGACGGGGTTAGGGTTAAAGAAGCAGCGCCAAAACGAGCTGATCTGAGACACACCTCAGAAAAGGGGTGAAAARGGGGCTTGTGGAGTTACAAAAAAGAGGAATTCAGACCAAAGCATTGCAGTTCCACTTTATATAGAATGGTTTAAATGTGTGTGTGGGGGGGATTTTAAAACATTTGTCTCATTTGCGGCACTTTTATAACTGTGTACTGTTTTGAAAGAACTARAATGAGTGGGATTCAGGTACAAAACAGCGTTTGATTCTTCACAGCTGCAGCAACCTATTTTACATTATGTGGTGCACTGCTGTTGTATCAGTCTGCAGAAATGTGTGCAAACTAAAGCACAAGCAGTTGTTTGTCAAAGGCTCATTACAGAACTGCACTGTTTCTAACAACAATGACAGTGTGTCCTGGAATGTTTCCATGTGTAACTGCAGGTCTTTCTTTACAGCCTCCGGTAGTTATAACTCAAAGAAATAACCACTTTTTTATTTATTTATTTGTTTATTTATAACTGATTTCTTTATGAATGTAAAGATACCAATTAATGCATCCCTGTAAGTGAAGCCAACTGGCTCGTCTTGTTGGTATGTAAATTAAACTTGTTAATTACCATCGYATCCATAATTCAGCACAATGGTTTCCTTTGTCTAGCAATAAAAAAAAAAAACACAAAATATACTCCAGCAGTTTCACTTAGGAGAGAAAAAAAGAACACATTGAACTTGAGTTTATGACATCCAGTAGAGTAAAATAAAGGTTTGGTGTATTTGTTTCAGTGAAAGAAGCACTGCAGCTTACAGAAGTAAAAAAGAAAATAAAAACAAAACCAGAAAGAAAATTTGACAACAGTAATTGTGATTCTCATGACAAATTCATTTACAATGCTAAATTGTTCCAAGTAAGCCACAGCGTCATTCATCGTTTGAAGAAAACAYGAGGAAGATTCATGTGAGTTTGTTGCAGTTATGCCTCAGAGCTCTGAWAGAAGGACGAGGCTCTGAAGCTCCCTGAGTGGATAAACACTGTCAAATATATATTTTTTTCAAAGCGAGTCAATTTTATGTGAAGTAGCTTAATTTAGTTTTTTTTATCAAGTTCTTGTAGTGTGCAGTCAGAGTTTGTAATGTGAATTATGCTAAGGGTTCAGCCTGTGAGCTGCACAACGTCCACATTTCAGTGCAGTTAGTTTTGGTTTGTTACAGGTCGCCTTTTCCAGCCCACAGAGGAGAGACATTTGCATAAACATCCACCCACAAAACCTGGCAAATGAGTCTGTCACTCAAAAAAACACTGTCTGTGTGGTAAAAAGGCAACAATCTTTTTTTTCCCTCTCTCTCAAGGGTTTTGTAGTTGCTTTCAATGGCAGTTTCTCTGCAAGGTATGGCAAGTGTCCTTATGCAGCAGTGATGGATACTGAGTTTAAACTCACGTGGTACGTTGTGATGTGGGGCAGCATGCTTAACGAGCTCACATAAATTAAAGCAAAATAGAAAAAAAGTAAGACTAGATTTTATAATTAATGACTAATTAATTGTAAGCCATGTGCATGAGCAGATTTTTAAATATAATTTTGCATCTATTCAAGCTGAGCCGCTGATACTGCTTATATCAAATTGTTGGTCCCAAATTTTGTTTTAAGTTCAAGGGCAAAGGTTTAATTCAGTTGGTCTGAAATTACCCCCCCCCCCCCACAGTAATTTAGAGAATATAAATTCACAAGCTTATGTCAAGTTGAGCAAAATCCAGCATATGAGCAGAACAAATAGTTTCAGTGTCTAAATCAGAGGTGCCCAAAGTGGGGCCCACGGGCCAAAATTGGCCCACCAACAGTTGCCCTGGTCACTAGGTTTTAATCTCCTGTCAGTAGCTGCGTTTCCATTGACCATGAAATAGTGCAAATTAGAATTTYAAAATAAATCTGCTCAATGGAAACACGCCAATTTCGAAAAAAAAAAGTTTTTAGACAAAATCTTTTTGCACTAGGATGAGGTGGTATTTCAGCCGTATCGAAATTGGTGTTTTTCGCAAAACTGCAATGGAAACACTTTTTTCGCATCACGAGAGTCACGTGATCAACAACCGGCTGTTCCTTTTCAGTCATTTCCCTCAGTACAACACACAGTTGTATWTGGGACACGCRCGCCTGGCTGAAGCCACCTCTAATCACGTCTTTAGACCGGTGACGTGGTGACGTTGACCGTCGGGTGACAGGCTCCGCCTTCACCCTATAAGTTCGGAGTCACCAGCTTCATTACTCAGTTCTATCGCCCTTCACTTCGCAATAGTCACCTCTAAACCTGAGCTCAC
>NW_013954694.1:0-1663 GCF_001266775.1 Austrofundulus limnaeus
GTCAGTGAGTGAGCCTGAGAGAAGGAAGGGAGGGGTCAGGGTGGGGTTGGGGGGGGTAGCAGCTCTTGGTGCACTGACTGCACAGAATTGTTATTGCAGGTTGTGCTGATGTAACATGATGGAAAGGATTTAATCAACACAATGTTTTGTTTTATTTTTTCTTACAACTAGTAATGGTCTCAGTGAACAGATTAATGATGTTGTTTTAAAGCAAGAATACAAGAAGCAGATATTGTTATTTAAATAGAAACACAATAAAAAAACTGCAGTACAAACAAATACAAAACCAACATGGATAGTTACCCAAAAGCATTTGACTTATTTATCATTAAACTTTATTGAAACAAATAGGTTCCTCTTNTATATATATATACACATACACACTGCCCCCTCTCACCTGCTCCTCATGTTTCTCCCCCAGGTGTTTCCTGTTTGTGCTCGTTAGTCTCACCTTTATATTCGGTGTTTTGTCTTCACGTCCCTGTCTGATCCTACCCTACCAAGCCTTGTGAATTTTTTGAACTGCCCCGACAGCACTTTTTGTTTAAATAAATTTTGATTTTTGGTTCTTTTTAAACTGCCTGCATCATGAGTTCATTCCTGCCTGAAAATCATGACATGTTTATACACTTAATTTTTGTATAGTTTTCTATTCACATAAGGGAAGTATTTTATTTAAGTTTAAACTTCTAGTTGTTTACCTTTATTTATTATACTGAGGCAGAGTGTCCCTTGTAAAAAAATCAGAACATGGTCACTCTATTTCTTTTAAAATTCTCACACACACTGCAGGGCTGCAGGATAAATACTTGTAACACTTTCCTTTTGAAATGAATGCATCACGTTGTCTTGTTTCTTTATTCACACACAGGTAAAAGTAAGCAGTTAGGAACAACTAACAGGGGAAGTGACAGCTAAAAAGGGCCCAATAAGAGCTGAGGGTCAGAAAACAGCAGCTGGCAGACATGGCTGCAAAATCCAGTGTGGGGATCCTCTGATACCCTGCAGCTCTCCCAACTTCCCACGTCCAACACAACCTGTGGGTACACCGATAACAAAAGAAAAATACAAATTCAGTATTATTTATGCACATAGTATTAGCATTTATTTTTGCTGCAATAAGTCATTTCACTTGTGAATGCTGTTAAAATTAAAAGTAATGCGGAGAAACAATGTTATAAGTATTTTGTTAAAATACATTTTCTTGAAAGAATCGTCATCCAATTTAATAAATAGCAAAACCACATGGATTTACTGTGAGATTCATACGTTTCTTTCCATTAGGTTAAACCGATTATATCTGTTCAATTTGTCAACGTGCTGTGAGTTTTTCCGAGCCGTCATTGAACGCACCATAAGCATGCGCGTGCAAACGCCAGTGAACCTGCAGCACCGCGAGGAGGAGTCCTGCTGAGCACAGCTTCATCTTGTCTGTAAGAAACCAGCCAGAGCCAGCAAAATATAAAAACTTTGCATTTTCTTTTCTTTATACGAACAATATAAACGAGGTGCCGTTTGTAAAGTTGCACAGTGAAAAATTACCTCCAATATTTTTGTTTTTTTAGCCTTTTATAAGAAAAAAGAACAGATTTATTTTTCTTTTTCAAAGTCAGTTTTTCACCATATGATTCATACATTTATAAATGTCATAGTTTATAAACTA
>NW_013954694.1:2874-4773 GCF_001266775.1 Austrofundulus limnaeus
TAGTTTATAAGTTAAATATTTAGTTTATAAACTATGACATTTATAAATGTATGAATCATATGGTGAAAAACTGACTTTGAAAAATAAAAATAAATCTGTTCTTTTTTTCTTATAAAAGTCTAAATAAAACAAAACTATTGGTGTTAATTTTTGACTGTAACTCTACAAACAGCACTCCATACAAACAGTGAGTTGAGTGATGRTGCTGGAGGCACTGAAGTCCACTCTGGGTTTTCCTGGTGAACTCTACAGGTCACTGCAGCAGCAGGCAGGAGCAACAGGTGATTTCAGCTGCTGTGATGGTTGTTTTCAGTAAATGATCCCTCCCCAGACACCATGGCTGTGAGGAGATTCTTTACAGAGAAACAGAAAGTGAGTTTAACTCTCCACAGGACAGATTTATCCTGTTTAAGGTTAATGCAGTTAGCTGCTGGCTACAGCTAACTTATAGATACCACGATCAGTTATTGCTGTAATTTACAACATCTGCTGAAGTACAGAGTGATCAGCTGGTGATATTATTATTATCAGCAAGAATAAAATGATCAGAAGTTTGTTGGGTGTTTTTATTTGAGCATAAAATGATTGTGTTCTAAAACGTATTGTGAGAGTAGATTTATTTTAAATCTTACAATAGTTTCACATAAAACAGAGCTTGATTCATGTCTGAAAACTTTAATKATCAGATGATGAGACTGTTGACTCACAATCACTGATGAAACCAGACCAGATCTGTTATTTAGTCATCACAGTGTTATGGCAACATTTATTTAACAAAGACAGAAATACGCTGGTCCAAGAATGAAGGTACTCTGTGAGATGATCAGCTGAGTTTTATTGCAACAACAGGAAACACAGAGAACAACCTGTCCTGTCTCTGTGCCTCTGCTTCTCTCTGTCTGTCTCTCCACACTGCTGTAAAACATTGGGCGTGTTTAATTTTTCACTTTAAGTTGTAGAAAGTGGTAGAAATTGAGGTGGCACCAGGGTAGAAAGGATAGAACTTAACTGACATTTTTTGTCACCATAACACAGTCATTTTATGTTCTGATTAGACCTATCAATAAATCATAACAAATCCACATGAATACATCATAATCAATTTATTAAACATGTTAAGATTATTACAGTTATTGTTATCATTATATAAAAAGGAGAATTATATATTTTTTATTTGTATTTATTTTCCATTTCCATTTTCTTGTGCTTTAAGGTTTTTGTGAAGTTTACCTTTGATTTCACATTTTCAACCAGAAAATAGGAGGGAGACAGGCCGAGAGATATAAAAAAGGCATCGTTGGAGAGCTGAGAAGACAAAAACCTGAAAGAGCACCATGAGACAGGAGAGGAGTGACAGAGAAAAACAAAAATTACAGGCAGGAGTGTTTGTGGAACAAACTGAATTATAGTCCTGGCCTMGTGGAGCTGTGATGAAGAAGCATTTCATACGTTTTTATATAAACAAGCCAGTTACACCACCCTGTGTTGTGTCATGGTTTGATGTAAATCCATTTAAATGATAATATTCTGGGGGGGGGGGGGTCTTCAAGCACGTTGTGCCCAGGGACCCCTGAAATGATAATCAGGCCCTGCCCCTAACCCAAACCTTAGTCCTGAACCTAACCTTTAACCCCAAAACAGCACCTCTTCTTATGGACCAGGGCTCTTGGTGCAGTGAGGATCATCAGATTTCATGTTTTTCTTCTGATTTATGTTCTTCACAGGAAATGATCCAACAATGAGTCGCAGTTTCAAATAATACCTACTTATTTGATTTGCTACAATAAAAAGTGAAAACAGATCCCACAGACCGAAACAGTTTTACAATCCATCCATCCATCCATCCATCCATCCATCCATCCATCCATCCATCCATCCATCCATCCATCCATCCATCCA
>NW_013954694.1:6272-7567 GCF_001266775.1 Austrofundulus limnaeus
TATTTTAACACTACGGAGTCATTTGGGCCTAATAAGCAGATATTTGTGCAGCGGGCTCCGTACATCACATTACTTTTGGAGAGGTTTATTTACGAGCAGTCCCTGAAGGCAGCACGGCGCGCGCCGCCGTGAGCTGCCACGTCAAATATGACGCAGCAGGGGTCGTGGTCTGGTGGGAGGAGTCAGAACGGAAGCAGACGAACGTGGAAACGGGTAATTCATTATTCCAGCGTTGAGACGCAGSGTTGTTGAAGGTGAGGGTTGATTTATTTAAATAAATATTAAATATATGTATTTATATATGTATTTATGTTTTACCGTGGCCTCAGTTTAGTGCAGACTTGAGTTGTTGAAGCGGTTGTCTCGTGTCTCCGTGTGTCTCTCCTGTCCTGAAGACCACTGAAGACCACAGCTACAACAGAGCAAACATTAAATAAAGTTCACTGATGACAACAGTTTTATGTCACCAGTTCTGTCCGAGGTTACATTTTATGTTATTTGTTGACGAACTTTAAGTAAAACCTTAACCGTTTGATGTTGTGTAGAACAGGTGCTCTTAGAAACTCAAGTTAAAAAGTTTTCATATTAAAATAACTCATAATTATCTCTGATTCATTGAGGTGAAGCAGATGTGATGGTGTAACGTCAGCATCACATTCTGATGGTTTCCAGTTCAACCAGCTTCTTCTTGTGGGCCTGGCTTCAGTCTAGGGTTGGGCAGCAGTGGCAAAAAAACATTAATCACGATTAATTGTGGTGTTTAGTCGATAACGATTAATTTGACGATTAATCCTTGGAGTCCCTCATGTTCTGGTCACATGACTGATTTAATGGGAAAGATTTGCTCTTTGTAAAAATCTGTTCCACTTTGTGTCAAAATTACAGACTTCAGGCCATACATCAAATTTAAAATAGTGTAGATYTATAAATAAATTACAGAACTTATTTTTTTAAATGTTCATCATATTTGAAGCGGAGAGGAGCACCGAGCATTTATCGTATTAATCATCAAGTGCCAAAAAAATAATCAGTTGATGTTTTTTTTTGACGATTAATTGCACATGATGTGATTATGCCCAACCCTAGTTCAGTAGACCTATGAAGTTCACTTTTAAAAACAGTTTAATAATACTCAATATGTAAAAAAAAATGCCACTCTGTAGAGGGTCAGCTCAGCTTTTTATTAGGAGAACTTGTATATTTTCTTGTAGCTAATTTAAAATGTCCTGATGCATCTCAGTAATCCAGGTAAAAAATCAAAAAGAAAAAAATAGTATAGGTCTTCTGGACGGGTT
>NW_013954694.1:13611-15087 GCF_001266775.1 Austrofundulus limnaeus
CCTTGATAAAACACAGTGGACCAACACCAGCAGCTGACATGGCACCAGACCATCACTGACTGACAACTCTTCTCGTTGTGCAGCGTTTTCTGCCACACTTTTTCCTTCCCACAGAATGCTGTATCAAGGCACCTCAGTGGGAACTAATAGCCACAGCCATGATATTTTAAAGATTGTGATTGGCGTTTTAGGCTGAGTTCCAATTGGCTGTTATCTCATGAGTACTAACACTTTCTTTTTCCCAAGCTAAGTTCATTCAAAGTGCCATCTACAACAAGTGAGAGATTAAAATTTTATACACGTTCTGTAGTTCATGGAGACTACATTAGTTGAGGAATAATTATAACTTAAGTGCTTTTTTCATAATTATTTTATTACAACAAAAGT
This sequence comes from Austrofundulus limnaeus, assembly GCF_001266775.1. Taxonomy (NCBI): domain Eukaryota; kingdom Metazoa; phylum Chordata; class Actinopteri; order Cyprinodontiformes; family Rivulidae; genus Austrofundulus; species Austrofundulus limnaeus. Next base: position 13,999 of record NW_013954694.1, read on the forward strand.
TTATGGTATCACATGTTACTTTAGAAAGCAAAAGTACAAAGGTTGAAGCTACAGCTATGTCATAAAATTTGTTACTGAACACCCATAACTCTCGTAAAGCCAGACTGTCTCTTTATCAAACCAAAGGGTATCTGTTATTACTGTAAGCACAGTTGCACTCAGTGATGTTAAAACCATAAAATAAAGTTGGAAAAGATAACTGGTTGAACTTGACAATAATAAATGACATCAGCAGTCGTCTCTCAGCTCAAACTTCATTAATCTAGTTTTATCCTGGTGGTGTTAAGAGTGTCGTTTGTATTTTTCTAGAGCATGTTGTGTGTTTTAAAGGTGTGGTAAGTTTTCTGTTAGACAGTTGAATTGTGTAGACCTGGGCCTGTATTTATCAAACGTCTTAGAATTTTAGACTTAAGTGCTGAAAATTTCTTAGATTTCCTCCCACTCTCTGACTTGTGTAAAAGCAAATTATCAAAATTCTTAAGTCTAAGAAATACACTTACTCTCCCGAAAAGTTAAGACTGTTCCAGAGGACTCTTAAGTGTTTAAGAGATGCCACTAGGGGTCTGAGATGGACTGAGAAGACAGAGATCACAGCTGTGTCCTCAAGAATACTCTGCACCACCTCAGAAACTGCACTAAGTGGTCCGGGGGTCTCCCACCTGAGTGTGATTTTCAGTTATAATACAGAGGAACTAAAATAAGGTGTAGAAAACAAGTCAATACAAAAGAAAGAAGGGGAGAAAAACAATTACCAGTGTCATAATGTTGGACTAAAAGGTGGATATTTGTGTACGGCTTTTGGAGAGAAAGTTAAACTATCAGCTGGTGAGTGAAAGCAGACATGATACTGTTAAACGTCTTAATTTTTTTTATTTTTCCCCCTCTGGTGAAGGTGGGATTGAACTTTTCTTTTATGTTTTCTTTCAAACTGATTTTGTACTCTATTTTAGTCACATCTTACTCAAACTTMACGAAATCTGTTCATTTCATAAAATAAAATAAATCTGTAGCTGGGGAGGGGGGTTCTCGGACCAACCAGATAATGACAGAGGTGTGTGTGTGTGTGTGTGTGTGTGTGTGTGTGTGTGT
>NW_013954694.1:15147-19301 GCF_001266775.1 Austrofundulus limnaeus
GTGTGTGTGTGTGTGTGTGTGTGTGTGTGTGTGTGTGTGTGTGTGTGTGTGTGTGTGTAAGGACTGTCTGTGGGCTCTGAGACGTAAAAAAACTGCATTTATTTGAAAAAATCCACAAGATTTTCTTTATTCATGATGTAAATGAGGAAATGTGATGCAATTTATTACAATCAGTACAATGTGACATGTATGAACATTATTGTGTCGAATTTGGACTTATTTTAGGATTTTCACAGTTTTATCTTGCATTTCTCAGAATATAATTGAACATGAAATCTGATGCAGTCATTGGTCCATGCCGGGGTTTTGGACCGACATCCAGGATCAGCTTTGCGGCACAGCCAGGTGTCACAAATCAGCTCTACGACTGACACTTAGGAATTACTCCTACACTTTGCTTAAAGTGAGACTGAGACGCTTGATAAATAACTTTCAGTTTTTAACTAAGATTTTTTTTTTACTCTTAAGTCCATTATTAGCAGCCTTCTTAAGAGTAATTCTAAGAAGTTTGATAAATACGGGCCCTGGGCAGCTGCACCTCCCACAACTTCCCACATGGCGGCACTGCTGGCTTTTTTGTTTTCCATCGAAGTTCTCTCATTCTCATCATTGCAGATTTTCAGGAATTTGTTTTTTGAGTTGAACTTAAAATCCTTTTCTGATTTCCATCATGTTTTCATATAATGTTAGAGAATGTTATCAACTTTTTTCTTTTTATTTAAACCTTTATTTAACCAGGTAGATCTCCTTGAGATCCAAAAATCCAAAACTGCAGATAGTAAATTACAAAATATCATAATAAATAAAAGAAAAACAATAAACATCCAGAAAAGGTAAGATATGATTAAAATAGAGTACAAAATCAGTTAAAACATGTACAAACAAATGCTTCATGTTCAAACTGTTTAAGAATGGCTCAAAAAACACTGAGCCCAACTCCTTCAAGTCTTTCCACAGTAGATTCTAGTTTGAGGGAGCAGCAAAGTGGAAGTAATTTTTGCAGGGATTGCTTGTGCCTATGTCAGTGTCTATCACTTAATATGCAAGGGGCAGGGTATATCCTGGACAGGTGAGGTGTAACCATCCATCTGTCCATCCATCCATTATCTATACCTACTTCTTTCTTTCTGGGACACTGGTACACATGTCCAGCAGTCACTGTCAAGGGACGGGGTACACCATGGACAGGTTGCAAGATAAGATAAGACAGACCTTTATTGTCATTGTACAGAGCACAATGAAATTACAGTTCAGAAGACCCATTCAGAAGAAGACAGAACATAACAAACATAGGAGAACAGGTGCCCTGGGTCATGCAGCCACAGACCCAGCACAGAGCAAGGATCATCATCAAGAAGACATCATGATGAGGCGCACAAAACCAAAACATCTTAATATATCAACAAAATATGACACACTATGGTGTTTAAAAAAAACCTCAGCATAGAGTACATTTATTAGCCTGTGAAGTAAGTTGAGTTTAGGGGGCGTGCATATGAAGATGTGATTGTTGTATGCACTTGTGTGAATATCTGAAAAATGAGCCTGAAGAATCGAGTCCCCTAAACCAGCGCAGCCATAGTTCAGAATATGGATTTTAACTGTTCATTCTGTGCGGCCCTCAGCTSCAGGAACCAGATCACAGACGGGAGTGAGAAGGGGAAAGGAGGGGGGCAGAGCCTCAGTCGATGTAAACATCCAGGAGAATTTAGTTCCACAGCCTCAAGGCCATGTAGGAGAGCCAAATCTGTAATCAGTTGTTTGGGAACAGAAGAAACTGTTTTCAGTCAGGCAGACAATGACAAWTTTCCATCTGCCTTTATGTTCGCTGGTACATCCCAATGTGGCGAATCCAACCAGACAAATAGTGTGGACAATCCCACCGAGCCATCGGCTTTCTCCAAGATCAATTCCATCTCATCAGCAAAGTCCAGGAACCACAGCCGGCCCGCGACCCTCAGCAGAACCGCTTGCAGACTGAGCCCCAGCTTGCTCAAGGCAAAAGTCTAAATGCTGGTAGAACGGCAATCCTTCATAATGGTCAAGCAGCCAGGAAACGGCCTGAATAGCCACTAACGCTGTTTTGCAGAACACCAGGAGACCAACAAGCCAATCTGTAGAATCCAGTGATCAGAATCCAAATATATATCCAGCTAGTTGAACAGAGCAGAACAAAGGTCCCACCTTTGACATGTCCTCCTRTGGAAAAAAAAATTGTTCCAAAAATTTATTAAGAGACCAGCTAACCAAATCCATAAAAATAAATCCATAATTTTCTGTTTTGGATGAAAACATAGAGGAGGCTCCAAGCAGCAAAGCAGAGAAAGATAAGGCAGGGCAGGAGAGAGGGAAAGAGCGTCTTACTCCTCCGAGAGCGGAATAAAAAAAAAAAGTCATTACAGGGCTAGGGGGTAATCAACAACACAGAAAGGATCAAGTTCATGTTTTACTTTTAAAAACAACAAAATTAACACTTGAATAAATAGTGCATCAAAAATATGTAAAGTCAGGTCTATAAATATAGAGACATGGACACATTTCTCATGTTTTTGGTTGTAAACACTACCACAATTGATTTGAAATGCAACAAACAATGTGCTTTACCCTCTTTATCCTCACAGTTTGAGTTGATCAGTTTGTCCCACACCGTAGTGTTAAATCAGTCTCATAAGGCACTTTCCATTTCAGGGGATCACCTTCTGCAGGAACGGGTTGTCACTGGCTGCGTTTGGAACAGGAGGTGTACTTGGGTTGTAGGTGGACCAAGTTGTTATCAAACTTCCCTAGAGGGGGAAGGAGTGTGACTCTCTGACATTAACATTAAGTCACTTGTCTTGTTCCTTGTTGGACAGTCCACATCCTGGTGGAAAGAGTTCAAAGTTGTGTGATAAAGTCCCCAGAAATGATCATATACACCTAAGGATGCTGTCTGCAGTTTTGCCATCTTGTCACAAGCAGTGGCTGTGTCCTCTCAGAGGGATATAAACACAGATGATTTGACTAAACTTCATCTGCAGATAATATGGCCGCAGGCTAATGGCTAGCAGCTTGAAGTCTAAACAGCATGAGACCTTTTTATATGTAAAACAGTCTTGTACCATATGAGAAAGAGTTACAAACTGTAAGGGTAGCAAAATCTTGATTTAAAAATGGAACTTCCCCTTGTTGAAAAAAGAAACATTATCTGTCAATTAATTTGTTACCAAATAGTTTCTTCACCAATATGTTTGTAAAGGTATTTTATAACATATAATTAAAATGTTGAAATTCAAATCTAGTGGGAAACCCTAAAAAAGCTTGCAGAAGTTAGAGTACCGATAAATGTGTCAAAAAAATCCATCTTAAAACCAGGCCTAAAATAACTTGAGGGATCAAATCAGTTTTTTTTTTTCATGATTCTAAGTTGATGGCATTTGTACAGGGGTTGGACAATGAAACTGAAACACCTGGTTTTAGACCACAATAATTTATTAGTATGGTGTGTAAAGCCTCAATTTGCAGACAATACAGCATCAGTTCATCTTGGGAATGACATATGCAAGTCGCACAGTGGTCAGAGGGATTTGAAGCCATTCTTCTTGCAGGATAGTGGCCAGGTCACTACATGAGGCTGGTGGAGGAAAACGTTTCCTGACTCGCTCCTCCAAAACACCCCAAAGTGGCTCAGTAGTATTTAGATCTGGTGACTGTGCAGGACAGACTTCCCACTGAGGTGCCTTGATACAGCATTCTGTGGGAAGGAAAAAGTGTGGCAGAAAATGCTGCACAATGAGAAGAGTTGTCAGTCAGTGATGGTCTGGGGTGCCATGTCAGCTGCTGGTGTTGGTCCACTGTGTTTTATCAAGGCCAGGGTCAATGCAGCTAGCTTTCAGATTTTGGAGCACTTCATGCTTCCATCTGCTGAAAAGCTTTATGGAGATGAAGATTTCATTTTTCAGCACGACCTGGCACCTGCTCACAGTGCCAAAACCACTGGTAAATGGTTTACAGACCATGGTATTACTGGGCTCAACTGGTCTGCCAACTCTCCTGACCTGAACCCAGAGAGAATCTGTGGGATATTATGAAGAGAAAGTTGAGAGACACAAGACCTGTATCCTGGGTCTCCATAACTCCTCAGCAGTGCCACAGGCTGATTACCTCCATGCCACGCC
>NW_013954694.1:20301-23234 GCF_001266775.1 Austrofundulus limnaeus
GGGTTTAGGTTCAGGTATGTACCTGTGAGGTTGGGTTTAGGTTCAGGTATGTACCTGTGAGGTTAGGTTTAGGGTCAGGTATGCACTTGTGAGATTAGGTTTAGGGTCAGGTATGTACCTGTGAGATTAGGTTTAGGGTCAGGTATGTACCTGTGAGATTAGGTTTAGAGTCAGGTATGTACCTGTGAGGTTAGTTTTACAGTCAGGTATGTACCTGTGAGGTTAGGTTTAGAGTCAGTTATGTACCTGTGAGGTTAGGTTTAGGGTCATGTATGTACCTGTGAGGTTAGGTTTAGAGTCAGTTATGTACCTGTGAGGTTAGGTTTACAGTCAGGTAGGTACCTGTGAGGTTAGGTTTACAGTCAGGTAGGTACCTGTGAGGTTAGGTTTAGAGTAAGGGGAGTATTTACTCAGAGGGTCCTACCTACCACCAGATGGCTTTGCAGAGTTGGTAAATTCCTTTAGGAAGTGCATGCTCGCTCAAGATCAGGTCCAGTCCTTGGCCACTTTGTCCTATCTTTATGAGAAGTGCATGGTGTTGGCTGTTCCAGTTGGAGACAGCCTGTTGACGTGTATGTGCTGTAAGATGGAACATGGCTGGCAGATTCTGATGAATGTAGGCGTACTCTTTGAGTAGAACTCAGCCGGTACAATGTTTGTCATGTGCTGTTCTTCAGAGAGAGGAAGGGGAGTTCAGGGAAGGGACGTTTAGGGACAGTAGGATGAGAACTGGGGAGAGCTGTCAGGATTGGTTGGGGGTGTGTTCTGGTGGGTGTATGTACGATGTTTACAATGAGGTTAATCAAATCAAAATAAATGTTCAAATTATTTAAAAGAGTTCCTTCTATTGACTGTTTACAGTTCACTGAGGTTATAGGCTTAGTTTTATTTCCTGGTTTAGACATATAATTGAGTTGTTAGTGTGGACTGTCAGCTAGGGGGACTAGTTTAATTATGGTAGTACTCTCTGTCATGGTGCTGTGTTATGAGGGTGACCCATGATGCTTTGCGGTTGGGTAGGGGGAATGGTTTATTCTGGTGGAGACCAGGATTGGTGAATTGTTTTGGTGTTTGTTTAGTTGTTTTGAGGCTAGCTGGTGAATTAGTTTATTTGTATAATAGTTATTTTGCAGTTTTAATTAGAATTTTGTTTGGGTATTTGTATGATCAGGAATTTAAGGTTTATATGTGTTTTTTTTTTGGTTTGTTTGTGGATTAATTTGTTGTCAAACTCAATTTCCTTAATGCTGTTGAGGGGGGCGGTGTGTCAGGAATGTTAGGGGTTTGGTTTGATAGGTGTATATTGAATGTCTAAACTGGAKCTAATCTAATGCAAAGAAATGTTTATATCATTTTCTATAAACATAGTATCTGTGTGGTTAGGTTAGGAGGAGGTGTCAGGGGAGGGGCCAGGAATAGTTGGAGGTGTGGTCTGGTATGTGTAATATGGATGTCTAAGGTAGGGTTAATCTAATAGAGGGAAAGAGTCAAATTATTTTATATATGTAGAAATCTGCATCGTTAAGGTTTGATAGATGCCTGTGTGGTTGGTTTAAGGTGAGGAGTTGGGGTTAGGCATGTTTCTGTGTGGTTGGTTTTTGGTTAGGGTTTGGGGTTAGGTATGTATCTCTGTGGTTAGTTTGGGTTAGAAGTTGGGGGATTTCAGGAATGTTTGGGGGTGTTGTCTGGTATGTGTAATATGGATGTCTAAGGTAGGGTTAATCTAATTAAGGGGAAGAGTCAAATTATTTTAGAAACCTGCATGGTCGGGGTTTGGTAGGTGTGGTTGTTTTTATGTGAGGGGTTGCGGTTAGGTACGTATCTCTGTGGTTAGGTTAGGAGTGTGGTGTGGTGGGTGTTAATTGGGTGTCTAAAATGGGGCTAATCTAATCAAACGAAATGTTCAGGTTCTCTGTTTTCCTATGGGCAGAGGTTCCCATTTTGCATTCTAATGTTATGAGCGTCTATTTAAGGGGTGCTAGGGCCTTTCTCATTGAGGCCCTTAGGTTGTCTGGTATCAGTTTTTTGATCCATTGTTCTTCGCAGATCCATCTTTGTCTTTTGGTCTAGTTGGGGTTGTGCATAAAAGGTTTGGCTCTATTGGATTCCACGCCATGTGTTTGGAAATGTTGGACTAGGAAGGTGTTACTCTTTCTGTTGTTTGATGTTGGATGTGTGTGCTGTGAGACAAGTGTTGGGAATTTGCCAGTTTCTCCCACATTTTTTAAATTTATTTATTTATTGCATTTAGTACCCCAGATAACATAAGCAAGATTTTCATGTTTGTCAGACAGGTCTGTGCAGGATTGGTTTAGGGTTGTGTTTTCAGGTGTGTCTCTGTTTGTGGCTGAATTTGGAGCAGACTAAGAGGTCCTGGAGGTTGGGGTTTTTTGGGCAGCTTGAGAGAAATCTCCAGTTTTGACTCTCTGGAAGTACTAGTTGTAGTTGGTGGAAATGTTGTTTTGTGGTTTTGTGTGGTGAAGTGGGAATAGGGTCCTGTTAAAGTGTTTTGGGGGGTTTCTTTCTTTATTTGTGATTGGATTTGGTGCTTGGAAGGTTTGTCTTTTGACTGAGTAAGAACAATCTGGGATATTTCCTATTTTTAAGGGCTCTGAAAAGTGTGTTTGTGGCTTGGTCACTACCAGTAGCAGATTCTCTGATATCAGATTAGTCTGAATTTTAGGATGCTTTTGAATGTGTGTTTTGGGTAGAAACTCTCCTAATGTAGGAGTTTATGTGAGTTTGTTGGTTTGAAGTATAGTTTGCTGTCCAGTTTACCTGTGTTATGGAACCTTTCTTTTTGGAATGTGATTGTGTCCACGAAGACCTGCTGTGGGTCTAGGGGTTAGGTTAGGTTAGGTTAGGTTAGGTTAGGTTAGGTTAGGTTGGGTTAGGTTAGGTTAGGTTAGGTTAGGTTAGGTTAGGTTAGGTTA
>NW_013954694.1:24234-30226 GCF_001266775.1 Austrofundulus limnaeus
ATTTAAAATAAGTTTCCATTCTCAGCAGGTTTCTAAGTTTCTTCTTCTACATATTAATAAGTTGTTAAACACCTGAGTGGTGCACTACTGCTACTAGTGATGAGAAAGTGTATTGCACCTTATTCAAAATCAATGAGGTCCCACGGCCCTCTGCGGCCCGAAGTTAAAACCTGTTGTTCTTTTGAGGCCCTCAAGGTGGCGCTTGCGGCCCACAATTGGGCCGCGGCCCATAGGTTAAGAATCTCTATTATATACTTTAGTTCTTTCCTCCTTTCTTGTTGTTTTGCTAAAAGACCAGGGTTTTCATGTCATCAAAGACCCTAACCTTGTACATACAAAGAGATGTCACAGATTGCCTAGTTCTCATACAGACATTTAAAGATCAAGACCATATAAACATATGAAAAATAAACCTATTGTGGACATAAGTAGGCTAACTGTATATATTTGAATCAAAAAAGAGCATGTGTCAGGAAGTGAAAAAGCAATTATGACCCTGAAAAAGGATTAAACTCTGAGTTTTCTCATGTGGTTGGCAGTTTGGGATATTTAAGTCTTGGTTGTAATGCTCTTTTAATGTCCTTGAAAGTTTGAAAAGCCTTTCATCTTTAACTATCCATTGGTGCAGCTTCATTATATCTTGCAACAATTCCTTCAGGAATGTGTTTAAGACACTTTGTAAAAATTATACTGTTTAGAAAAGCAGATCTAATCACCAAAATCATCACCTGCACACATGGGGACAACCTAAATTTTTTGTCTTTTTATGGACGATAACCAAATCTTTCATATGAGTTGTAGTCGACAGGAAAATAATGAATAAATATTTTGGAAAATGTTTTTTTTTGTCAATAAATGGTGGTAAAACATGCAAACACACCAGTTGAGTACCTACAGGCCATGTACTGGCCAGCAGATGGTGTCATTCATTGTTGTTTGCCAAAGTAGGTGTAAAACTTATTTTTCCCAAATTTTTTCTAAGTCTGTCACAAAAGGTGTTTTTAATGTTTTTAAAATGAGTCGCCAAATTATTTTTGGAAAAATATTTATGATTTTAGAGCTATTTAAACATTTGTAAGTTACTTGAACTGTCGCGGACTCTTTCAGTATCAGGACCACAACTTTTACTGTGCAAGTTTTGGTTCCATCCCCCTCCCTAAGACGAAGCTCTCATGAATTCAGGGATACATCTTGACACTGTGTTACTCTTTGTGTGGTGATGTGAAGTTTGTGCGTAACTGAGAGTATAAATAACAGCTGTCATGCATAAAACGTGGAGGTGGAGTTAGGTTCCATTCAGTGATTTCATGGTGTGCACAATGGTAGATTTTGATGATGCACAGTGTAAATGTAAAAGATGTCATATGCAGAATGAGTCCTACAATAGAAATCAACACTTTTATTAAACCAGATTCTCTTTTATAAAATAAAAAACCCATTTGGTACAGTTTTGGGTACATTTAGCTAAATTGTGCCAAAAGGCCATTTCCGCCTGGCACACTGCTCACTAAAACCTTTGTAAAGTGAATATACTTCAACTTATTCAGTCCTACTTTGCTACAATTTTTCTCAAGATGTAGATGTATAAAATCTAAGGGCATTCCTGGGTTTTCACAAGAGTTTTCATTGTGTTTTGCAATGTTGATTTTGAAAAAAATCAAGGCGAGGCTAAAAAAAATTACAAATTTTCTTTATTTAATCACAACTAACTCAGGCACAGTAAGAGTTACATCAGTGGTTTCACTTAAGAAGTTATCTTTAAGATCTCACCTTTACAGAGGTACCAAGAGTTAGCATTCAAACCTTATAACTGTGGAGCTATTCATGATTTATTTTGCTGTGTATTTTCAGGCGGAAACTGTCAGATGTTTGTGTTTCATTTGGAAATCCCTGAGGAATTAGGCGCACTAAATGCTTGTCAGTGAGAACGTAACATGAGGCAGCAGGAAGTAACACAAAGAAAAGCAATCAGATTGAGAAAAGACACTATAAAAAAGGCAAGTCAGAATTTAATTGGAATCACAAAATTAACCAATTAGACAGTCAGATTTGGATGCATGAGATCCAAGTTTGAAGTTTAAAATAATGTACCGGTAAGTCCTGATGCATCTCAGTAATCCAGGTAAAAAATCAAAAAGAAAAAAATAGTATAGGTCCTCTGGACGGGTTCTTCTCTAATGAAACGTTTCTTCTCTCCTCCAAGAGACTTCTTCAGTCTGAGAGTTTCAGGCTAAATTCAGGCTTTTAAGCCCTGCCTCCATGTGACTGATACTCACATCACATGGCTATCGTTGACACCTAATTAACACTTATTGTTAACAGGGGGTGGAGTGATACTGGCAATAGCAGCACTGTAGGAGGGGGACAACTGAAAACGGAGGCCTCCACCTCTGTTTAATGATGGACGGTCTTTCTTCACAAAAATGGCTTCTTTTACTCCTCTCTCAAACCAATGAGGTGATGTGAGTATCAGTCACATGGAGGCAGTGCTTAAAAGCCTGAATTTTGCCTGAAACTCTCAGACTGAAGAAGTCTCTTGGAGGAGAGACGAAATGTTTCATTAGAGAAGAACCCGTCCAGAGGACCTATACAATTTTTTTTTAATGTACTGGTAGTCTAAACTTCCTCCTATTAGTGTAGTAGAATAATTTAAACAGGTTTTCTGAAGCATTTTTATGTTAGGTTTAGGTTTGATCAAAAATAAAAATAAAATATTAATAACATTCATATTCTAGTGTTTAGTTTTTGCAAATCCTTGTCATTTTTTTGGCAAGTTTATAAATTATTAGCCTGGCCCTTGCCTTCCTACGCAGCTCCGCTCAATTCTAGTTTCCCTTCTCCGTCTGGGACTTCTCCCATAGACAAGGATTTCACTGGCAGATTTTTAGCTGGGCCAATCAGAGAACAGAACGTCAATTTTCTGCACAGTGTCTGCTAGTTATTTTAGCATACGGCAGTGGAGGAAGTGAATGAAGCCAGTCTGTGTTGATAAGGCTTCAAATTAAAATAAATTATTCTGACAAAGCAGCAGCTCTCATTTACAGTCGTCTCGTTCAGCTCGGTACTTCTCTCCTCTCAGTAGGGTTGTTTACAGCACACGATTTGCGGTTAGCTTCTTAGCTTAGCCTCCGTCACACCGACAACACACACACGCTTCAGCAGAGGCCACACCTCCTCCTGCAAGAAACAATTCTCTATGCATCAAGTCCAGACCCTTGTACGAAGCAAAGTGAAGGACAGGGTCTGGTTTTAACCAGGCTAATCAATTATATTATTAATACAAAGAGCAAAACATGTTGATCAGATCATGCTACTAGCTTTTTAGCCTTTTAGGCAAGTCATTAATCCAACTTCCAACTGTACAGTGTGAATTCTTTTTCTGAAATCCACCAGAAAGTCAAATGTTTGCCCCCTTCCTGATTTCTTATTCCATTACATATTTGTCACACTTTAATGTTTCAGGTGATCTGAAGTATTTGACAAAGATAACAATTAAACACAACATCCAGGTCACAAATGATCCAAACACACAGGGCCCTGTGTGAATAAGTAAATGCCCCTTAAACCTACAAACTGGTTGGGCCAAACTTAGCAGCAACAACTAGGTTTGTGATAACTGGCAATGAGGCTTTTACAACACTGCAGAGGAATCATCTTTCAGCCACATCGGAGGATTTCTGAACATGAACCACCTTTTTAAGGTCATGTCACAGCATCTCAGTTGGATTTAGGTCAGGACAATGATTAGACCACTCCAAAGTCTTAAAGTGCCTGTGACGTGCACAATCTTCAAACACAAAAACTCAAAGAAAATATCTTTATATTTAAGAAAATTGGAATAATACACACGATTTTACCCATTTTGTCCCATAACTGGCATATTTTCTTTTGAACTTGGCTCAGCCAAAGTGAAACAGGAAGTGACATCAAAGGGAACTCTTCAACAAAGAAAACTCTCTGCTCTTTGTTTATTGAAACAATATTATTTGAACTCTGACTCTTCTTCATCTCTCTGATAGAGACTCAAAATAATCTTAAGAAACATCAGATTCTTCTCTACAGTCTGGGTCGTTGGCTGTTGTAGCAACACTACATGCAGACCTTCCCCTTTGACATCACTTCCTGCTACTTCACAAGCTAATATCTCAACAACTGTTCATTTCAGCGACATGAAATTTATTTTGCAATATTTTATCAATGTCATCTTTATAAAAATGCATTCATATGTATTACAAAAATTTAATGTCACAGGCACTTTAAATTGTTTTTTAAGCCATTCAGAGGTGGACTTGCTGGTGTTTTTTTGGATCTTTGTCTAGCGGCAGAACCCAAGCTTGAGGTCACAAACAGATGGATTAACATATTCCTTCATGACTTTTTGGTACACAGCAGTATTTATAGTTCCATTTACATCAAGTCTGTAGTTCTTTAGATGTTGTTGTGGGGTCTTTGTGACCCTCTTGGATGAGTCGTTGGTGGGCTCTTGGGGTAATTTTGGTCAGCTGGCCACTCCTGAGAAGGTTCACTGCTTTGTGATTTCAGCATGATGCCTAACTGTTCAGGATATTTTGATCTACTTCTTCTTCTTCTTGTTGTATTTTCATGGTAGTTGAGAAACAGCTTAAGGTGCATTACCACCACCTTCCAGATTGGTATGGACCAGATGCTAAACTTTTACGATATTCTTCCTAAATTACTTGATTGTTTTAAGAACCTAAAAATGCTGGTAAAAGTTATATCCCCAGATGATCTTTGAAGCAGTTCTTTTATTACCTCCGCCAAGGGCGAGGTAATATTTTCGGTCGCGTATGTCTGTCATTCTGTCTGTGGACAACATTACTCAAAAACTTATGGACAGATTGTCATGACATTTTTATCACATGTGTGTACTGGGCCAAGGAACACACCTTTAAATTTTGGTGATGTTCTGGATCATGATGCGGATACAGGATTTTTTTTCTTTTAACACTCTGAGATCGGCAAAGCTGTGATGCTTTCACAGGGCTTCTGAAAAAACAGTGAGCTGGATTGGACAGCACGGACTTCAAACTTTATAAAAGTAATAAAACCACATTTAATGATGAATAATTTTTGCCATAATGTGCACATTTACAGATTTTGTGACCAGGAAGTGCGTGACCGCACCATGAAACCTATTTTTCCCATTTCCTCAAACACACCACATTTCTGAAACAACCAATCAAAACAGTTTGTCTCTACTAGGCTTGTAAACAGAGAGCTGCCGGGCCTCAAAGTTTGGAGACGGGGGGAGCCAGGAAGCACTTTATAAAGAGAGTCAAACCATTACAAACTCATACAAGGAGATAAAACAGACGTTTTACATGGTGAAATGTGACTGATGAAAACTTAGGAGCTTAATCCCACACCAGTTTGACCATGAATAACGTCGGGTGACCAGTCACATTGGACTCCACAGAGAAGAAATCCCATCATACTGCTGCTTAAATGTTCACTACGTCAGAACTTATTCAGCAAATGTGTTTCCATCTCTGCTGTTGTGCATTAACTCTTACAGGATGGAGGAAACTGGTCTTGGTGGAGGTTTGGACTCTCAGAGTGCTTCTAGTTATGAACTTATTTTCATTTAAATTTCTAATTATTATCTCTTTCCTGTGTATATTTATTGCATTCCAAGAAAACGTATTCGATTGTTTCCATTTGTCTGCAATGATTTACAACAAGCCTTAGAATGTTTGTTGGTTAGATTGGTCCACTTTACTTTGTCAAGCAGGTCCTATTTAAATGGTTTCTTAATTGAGAACAGGTGTGGCAGTAATCAGGCCTGGGTGTGGCCAGGGTCATTAAACTCAACTTTCCAAAGATGTTTTCTTTTTCACACAGGGCCCTGTGTGTTTTGATTTAGTTTTCCCTAATAATAAAGACATTTATTGTTCGGTTTTTTTAACCTAGGAACTTAGACAGAAAACATAACAAAACCCCGCCGAACATTAAACAATGACAAACAGAGACC
>NW_013954694.1:31226-31699 GCF_001266775.1 Austrofundulus limnaeus
CTCATGTACAACTTTACCAAATCCAAACACTCTGGCCAAGGTCTGCCTGTTTCATCCATGCACTTCTTCAACCTGCTTTTTATGGTGCCATTCATCCTTTCAACCAGACCTGCACTTTGTGGATGATAAGCACAATGATTTTTTAACGTTATGTTCAGATGCTCAGCCATCTTGCTGATGATGTCATTGACAAAATGTGTACCATTGTCTGAGTACAGTGTCTCTGGAACGCCGTGGTATGGGACAATGTGTTTGCATATTGCTTTTGCTACCGAGATGGCATCTGGCTTGGCGATGGGTACAATCTCCACCCATTTGGAGAAAGCATCCACCATTACAAGACAGTACCTGTAGGGGCCGCTCTGATTTAACTCAATGAAGTCCATGTACATTGCTTGGAATGGGTAAGATGGTGTGGGAAAAGCTCCTCTTTTTGGTCTCATGTTCCCTTGTGGGTTGTGTTTAATGCAGAT
>NW_013954695.1:0-602 GCF_001266775.1 Austrofundulus limnaeus
TTTTCCTAAACGTTGGTGTGGTAATTTTCAAAACTGCTTCCCAAGACATATTGTGCCAACTCAACTCCTTTTAATTAAAATTCTCATGAACTATTTGGAGTCAGCCCTTTCTGTTAAAATATTAGCAAAGCTCTGGTGCAATGAGTTGCACATAGAGAATGTTAAAATCTTGTGATCCACTGGATGGGTTTTAACGAATCATTCATTAAGAATTTAAACCATAAAATCAGTTGATTATATTGATATTTTGTACAGATTTAGGTAAAACAAATGAAAGGTGGTGGGCGGTACACGTTCCTCCAAGCAAAGCTAGGCCTTTAACTGTATTACTGACACCCTTACAGGACCTTGCCTGAACCTCACACCTGTTTTAATCAGTTTCAGCCTTAATTGAACCTCAGGTCCACAGCTTGTCGCCAATAAAACTGGAAGCAGCAGCTTCTCAGCAGCACACAGAAAGTTGAGTCCAAGTGAGAAGGTAAGTGGTTCTGTTTGACTTCTGTTTTTATTTAATAAGTTATACGTTTCAAAGTGCTGTTAGCTAGTTTAAGTGGTGCTTTTTTTAACTAATGCTAGAGTAAAATATTTTAAAACCTAGATGT
>NW_013954695.1:5058-7285 GCF_001266775.1 Austrofundulus limnaeus
TATATATCTGTCATTGTCAGAAACCCCAAGATCCAAATGTCTGTTTTTGTGCGGTTGTGAACATGCATATAAATACAAGATTTATCTAGTGGAATGTTAATGTGTGACTGTGGAGGACCACAGACACTACCCCCAAGACTCAAGGCAAATATAAGGGGGACCAGAGCCACAGACCCCGATAGAGACCCCAACCATTGAGCTTCCAAGGCCACCTGGGCAGTGAGAACTACCCACCCACCCCCAGAGAGGAACACAGGAGAGAACCAGGAGAGCCCCACCAGCAAACACATGCATAACTCCCAGGGCCAACAGCCAGGGCCACAGGCCCTGCTGGCCCCCGCCACACCGGAGCAGAACCAGGCATGGACACAGAGACCCGGATCCACAGGGCACATCCCCCATCAGGCCAAGGCCCGACAGGGCCAGAGGACCCAAGCCCCACCAGGCAGCCACCAGGCCGAGCCGGCACATGCTCAAGCACCCAGCTCCAAACATTGAGAGCCACCAACGCACCGGTGGGCAGAGGCACACCCCACCAGAGGGCAGCACGGCCAGGGGCAGAGCCCACCAGTAGTAGAGGGCTCTAGGGTGAACCAAATGAGGGGGCAGCCCGAGTCCCAGCCTGGCAAACACTCAGTCATACACAAACACAATCACACATTCCCACCCTCATTCTCACACCCACTCATACAAGACAGACAAGAAGAACGCCACTTCCCACTCACACTCCCGATACACACTCTATACCCCCCAGGTCCAGGACACGTACCCGCCCCCTACAGAGGGAAGGCCATATCCGAACCCTGGAGGCAAGCCCATTCATTCTGGGGTGTGGAAGAGCAGACAGCCAAGGCCCGGCCCGGGCTGCACTGGGCCAGCCGGTCAGGCCCCCGCCACAGCAAAGCAACACCCCCGACCACCCCAACACCCCGCCAACGGCCTGGCGCACACGCCCAGCCGACCCCCAGCCAGACCCCAGCAGCCACCCCAGCTAGCAGGCTAACCATGGCAACCAGGGTCCGCAATCCGAGAGCCCGAACAACCCCGGGAAAGACAGACCGCCAGCCACCCCCACCCCTTAGGACCCTGAAACCATCCGCAGCCCAGGACCCCACCCGACGGTCCGCCCCTAACTGAACCCCACCCCCAAGAGGCCATCGCAAAGTGGGGTAGGTCAAGAGAAAAAAACAAAAAAAAAACAAAGACCCCTACACACACACCCCCACCCCCAGATGTGCTGTTGATGCATGTTGTTCTAAAATGCAAATAAAATGGGTAAGAAGAGGTGCAGAGGCCAGCATTGTGCCAGGTTTCCCTCCACCCCAACTCCAACCCAAATAGGACCTAAATGTCTACAAGCAACCCTTGGGGGCGGTCACAGGTGCCATAGGTTAGAGTGATTCCCCCTCACGTTCCTATATGTGAATGTCCTGAGGATGTTGTAATTTGATGTCTAAAGTGCATAGTAAAATTGGAGCTCAGGTGGTTATTGGCAAACAGATGTAAAACTATAACTCTTGCAACAGAACTGCTGTGTTGCGCAACCAGCTCATCCATCCATTCTGAGTCTGAAAATATTAACTTTGCGCACGAGTTTATTACCATAATTACTGAAAACACAGAGGAACTTAAATGTTTTGTAGAACATAGATCTTTATTTAATAGATATTAAGAAAAGAGTCTCTGCATCTCAGTAGAGTTCACATGACATGACGTTATATTGTAGTCTCCACAAATGCTGCGCGCTCCGCAGCCTTTGTGCGCAGTCTGTCTGTCAATCCTTTGCTCTCCTACTTACAGCATTTTCACAAGTTGTAAAGTGTACTTCCACCTGTCATTTTGGAGAAATCTGCAACAACTAAATTCCAAGTATGAAACACCACCACGGCCGGCGAGGGTGCACGCTCCAGAGCATGACCATAACTCAGCCTTTAGAACCAAATGGATGAGACGATTCCATTGGTCATGATTCTGCTTTGGGTGAACTGGACTGACACGGTCCCGATGSGTCTGCCAGCTCCCTCTGGAAAGCTCCTGTGGAACCCCAGTTCAATCGCTGCTGCTGCACATGCACACGGCTACTCGCTGCTTCGCGTTCCCAGAGCGCAGCAGTGCCAAACTAAAAAAGGATTTTTCCTCAAAACAGCTGACGAGCCATTCATCATCAGAAATTTCTCTCTGTTTATAAATAAATGCTCTATGTGTTACACTATCTATTATATACTCC
>NW_013954695.1:9447-12584 GCF_001266775.1 Austrofundulus limnaeus
AGCCAAGGGAGGAGGCGGGAGCAGACATGGAGCCAAGGGAGGAGGCGGGATCTATAGAGGAGCGTGCAGAGATTGAGGGAGCCAGAGCCTTAATGATGGCGACAGAAGGCGACGAAGGAGATGAAGAGGCGATGGCCAAAGACCCAGGCGACATGGAGGCAACAACAGCCTACCAAGGTGACATGGAGGCCACAACAGCCGACCCAGGCGACATGGAGGCAGCAGCCAACCCAGGTGACATGGAGGTGATGCCGACCCAGGTGACATGGAGGTGACAGAAGGTGACCAAGGTGACTAGCAGGCGACAGAAGGCGACCCAGGTGACACGGAGGTGACGGAAGACGACCCAGGTGACATGGAGGTGCTGGCAGCCGACCCAGGCGACATGGAGGCCCTGGCATCCGACCCAGGCGACATGGAGGCGATGGCAGCCAACCCAGGCGACATGGAAGTGATGGAAGTTGACTCAGGTAACATGGAGGTGACACCGACCCAGGCTACATGGAGGCGATGGCAACTGACCCAGGTGACATGGAGGCAACGGGAGGTGACCCAGGCGACATGGAGGCAACGGCAGCCGACCCAGGCGACATGGAGTCAACAGAAGGTGACCAAGGCGACATGGAGGCGACGGCAGCCGACCTAGGCAACATGGAGGTGACAGAAGGTGACCAAGGTGACTAGCAGGCGACAGAAGGCGACCCAGGTGAAAAGGAGGTGACGGAAGACGACCCAGGTGACATGGAGGCGCTGGCAGCCGACCCAGGCGACATGGAGGCCCTGGCAGCCGACCCAGGCGACATGGAGGCGACGGCAGCCAACCCAGGCGACATGGAGGTGATGGAAGTTGACTCAGGTGACATGGAGGTGACACTGACCCAGGCTACATGGAGGCGACGGCAACTGACCCAGGTGACATGGAGGCAACGGGAGGTGACCCAGGCGACGTGGAGTCAACAGAAGGTGAGCCAGGCGACATGGAGTCAACAGAAGGTGACCCAGGCGACATGGAGGCGACGGCAGCCGACCCAGGCGACATGGAGTCAACAGAAGGTGACCCAGGCGACATGGAGGCGACGGCAGCCGACCCAGGCGACATGGAGGTGACGGCAGCCAACCCAGGAACCTCAAGAACAAAGGGCTCAGCAGCAGGTTCAACAAGAGCAGGGAGGTCCACAGAAACCAAAGCCTATTAAAACTCTACTGCTGAGGCTACCAGCTGGTCAAAGAATCAAACGTCCAATGCGACACAAAAAGGATGATTCATATATTGAGTTGAATGAAGAATCTGTCTCTAAAATAGTTATGAAAGTGTTCATTTGTGTAGTTTAAAATATGTTTAACAACCTGCAAATACACCAGAATGCAGGACACAGCACCTCCTTCATTCAAAATTTTCTGAGAACTCCAGAACCCAATTCCACATTATGGTTATGATTGCAATTAGTAGCAGCAAGCTTAAATATAACAGTAGCACTTACGTGGAAGACATAGTAGCTGTAAAATCAGAAAGAAAAAGGTGGGACTGAGAAGGTGCGGGGTATAAGCAACTCATAACAAAGTTATGAAGAAAGTTTTACCAAGGTATTTTCTCATTACTTTAATATTTTGACTGTAGAAAGTGAGAAGTGACACAATAAGTGGACTTTCAGACGAGTTCAAGTTGATTCATAAAAGTTTATGCAATCATTTATTTACACAAATTGAACAGATCATAAGTACACCTGATTGTGGTGATTCCCATAACAAGCTTCAAAGTTAAAATGAGATAAAACTCGCGTCCGAATTTTAATTCACATTAAACTCAGATTACTCATACATAGAACAGTAAAACGTCAAGTTCTGATGTTAACAACCAAACAATTTTACTGGCACTCTTTAGCTTAAGTTTTGGCAAATAAAGACAAAGGAATGGATGAAAATAAGGTTAGTGTTTCTACTCTTATTTTGCTAAGGGTATGTNAGGCTTTTTATACAGGTAAACGTCCGAAGAGGTTGACATGTATGGGACAACAAAATACAGACTTGTTATTGAGTTTGTCCACACAAAACGCTACCTGAGAGGCACTACTAGCCCCTCCCCCACCAGAGGCCACAGGAGCCTAGCAGAGCCAGAGGGAGGAGGTGGGAGCAGACGTGGAGCCATGAGAGAAAGTGGGAGCAGATATAGAACCATGAGAGTAGGCAGGAGAGGACGTGGAGCCAAGGGAGGAAGCTGGAGCAGACATGGAGCCATGAGAGGAGGCGGGAGCAGATGTGGAGCCATGAGAGGAGGCGGGAGCAGATGTGGAGCCACGGGAAGAGGCAGGAGCAGACATGGAGCCAAGGGAGGAGGCGGGAACTAAAGAGGAGCCGGCGGAGATTGAGGGAGCCAGAGCCTCAACGATGGCGACAGAAGGCGACGAAGGAGATGAAGAGGCAATGGCCAAAGACCCAGGCGATATGGAGGCAACAACAGCCTACCAAGGTGATATGGAGGCCACAACAGCCGACCCAGGCGACATGGAGGCAACAGCAGCCAACCCAGGTGACATGGAGGTGATGCCGACCCAGGTGACATGGAGGTGACAGAAGGTGGCCAAGGTGACTAGCAGGCGACAGAAGGCGAACCCAGGTGACACGGAGGTGACGGAAGATGACCCAGGCGAAATGGAGGTGCTGGCAGCCGACCCAGGCGACACGGACGCCCTGGCAGCCGACCCAGGCAACATGGATGCGCCGGCAGCCAACCCAGGCGACATGGAGGTGATGGAAGTTGACCCAGGCAACATGGAGGCGCCGGCAGCCAACCCAGGCGACACGGAGGTGATGGAAGTTGACTCAGGTGACATGGAGGTGACGGCAGCCAACCCAGGCGACTTGGAGGCGACGGAAGGTGACCCAGGTGACATGGAGGCGACACCAACCCAGGCTACATGGAGGCGACGGCAACTGACCCAGGCGACATGGAGGCGACGGCAGCCGACCCAGGCGACATGGAGTCAACAGAAGGTGACCCAGGCGACATGGAGGCGACGGCAGCCGACCCAGGCGACATGGAGGTGACGGCAGCCGACCCAGGAACCTCAGGAACAAAGGGCTCAGCAGCAGGTTCAACAAGAGCAGGGAGGTCCACAGGAACCAAAGCCTATTAAAAC
>NW_013954695.1:12594-16603 GCF_001266775.1 Austrofundulus limnaeus
GATGGTACTGGTAAATGGTAAATGGTAAATGGTAAATGGTAAATGGTACTGAACTTATAGAGCGCTTTTCAAGTCCCTCCGGACCCCAAAGCGCTTTACACTAACAGACATTCACCCATTCACACTCACATTCACACACTGATGATGGCAAACTCCACTGTAGCCACAGCTGCCCTGGGGCACACTGACAGAAGCGAGGCTGCCATGCACCGGCGCCACCGGACCATCTGACCACCATCAGTAGGCAAGGTGGGTGAAGTGTCTTGCCCAAGGACACAACGACTGAGACGGCTGGACGGGGCATCGAACCAGCAACCTTCCAGTTCCAGGACGACTCCCCTAACCACTCCGCCACAGCCGCCCAAAGATGGCACTCTAGGCGACCGCCTAGTTCGCCTATGCCAAGAGCCGGCTCTGCCCCCAATAAGGGACGGCTCCTGACATCCAAAAAAAATCTGGCCTAGACACAACAAAGGTTCAGGAGGCCAGTCATGATCTTCCCCGCTGCAGAAGCCAAAGTCAGGAGACCGACCTGGGGGCCCCCACTCCACGTCCGATTAGGCCACAGGAGCATAGCAGAGCCAGAGGGAGGAGGTGGGAGCAGACGTGGAGCCATGAGAGGAAGCGGGAGCAGATATGGAACCATGAGAGGAGGTGGGAGCAGATGTGGAGCCATGAGAGGAGGCAGGAGCAGATGTGGAGCCATGAGAGGAGGCGGGAGCAGATGTGGAGCAACGGGAGGAGGCGGGAGCAGATATGGAGCCAAGGGAGGAAGCAGGAGCCAAAGAGGAGCCGGCGGAGATTGAGGGAGCCAGATCCTCAACGATGACGACTGAAGGCGACGAAGGAGAAGAGGCAATGGCCGACGACCCAGGCGACAAGGAGGCAACAACAGCCTACCAAGGCAACATGGAGGCCACGGCAACCGGCCCAGGTGACATGGAGGCGACAGAAGCCGACCCAGGTTACATGGAGGCGACGGTAGCTGACCCAGGCAACAATGAGGCAACAGAACGTGACCCAGGCAATGGCAGCTGAGCCAGGCAACATGGAGGCGACAGCAGCAGACCCAGGTGACATGGAGACGACGGAAGGTGACCCAGGCGACATGGAGGTGATGTCAGCCAACCCAGGCAACATGGAGGCGACGGAATGTAACCCAGGTGACGGAAGGCGACCCAGGCAACATGGAGGTGACAGCAGCCGACCCAGGTGACATGGAGGCGACAGAAGGCAACCCAGGCGGCATGGAGGCGACGGCAGCCAACCTAGGTGACATGGAGGTGATGGAATGTGACCCAGGCGATGGCAGCTGAACCATGCGACATTTAGGCGACAACAGCCGACCCAGGCGACATGGAGGTGACGCCGACCCAGGTGACATGGAGGCGACGTCGACCCAGGCGACATGGAGGCGACGGCAGCTGACCCAGGCGACAATGAGGCGACAGAACGTGACCCAGGCAATGGCAGCTGAGCCAGGCAACATGGAGGCGACGAAAGGTGACCCAGTCGAAATGGAGACAATGGCAGCCGACCCAGGCGACATGGAGACGATGCCGACCCAGGCGACATGGAGGTGATGGAAGGTGTCTCAGGTGACATGGAGGTGACGGCAGCCGACCCAGGTGACTTGGAGGCGATGTAAGGCAAGCCAGGTGACATGGAGGTGATGGAAGGTGACCCAGGCGACTTGGAGGCAATGGAAGGCGACCCAGGTGACATGGAGGCGATGGAAGGCGACCCAGGCGACATGGAGGCGACACGACCCAGGCTACAAGGAGGCGACGGCAAACATACCAGGTGACATGGAGGCAACGGAATGTAACCCAGGCAATGGAAGGCGACCCAGGCAACATGGAGGTGACAGCAGCCAACCCAGGTGACATGGAGGTGACAGAATGTGACCCAGGCGATGGCAGCCGGCCCAGGCGACATGGAGGCAATGGCAGCAGACCCAGGCGACATGGAGGAAAGGAAGGTGACGGAAGGCGACCCAAGCGACATTGGAGGTGATGCCGACCCAGGTGACATGGAGGTGACGCCGACCGAGGCGACATGGAGGCAACAGCAGCCAACCCAGGTGACATGGAGGTGACAGAAGGTGACCCAGGCGACATGGAGGGGACAGCAGCCGACCCACGTGACACGGAGGTGACAGCAGCGGACCCAGGTGACCTGGAGGCGACGCCAACCCAGGCGACACGGAGGTGACGGCAGCCAACCCAGGTGACATGGAGGCGATGGAAGGTGACCCAGGCGACATGGAGGCAAAGGCAGCCAAACCAGGTGACATGGAGGCGACGGAAGGTGACCCAGGCGACATGGAGGTGACGGCAGCCGACCCAGGAACCTTAGGAACAAAGGGGTCAGCAGCAGGTTCAACAAGAGCAGGGAGGTCCACAGGAACTAGAGCCTATTAAAACTCTACTTCTGAGGCTACCAGCTGGTCAAAGAATCAAACGTCCAATGCGACACAAAAAGGATGATTCATAAATTGAGTTGAATGAAGAATCTGTCTCTAAAATAGTTATGAAAGTGTTTATTTATGTAGTTTAAAATATGCTTAACAACCTGCAAATACACCAGAATGCAGGAAACAGCACCTCCTTCATTCAAAATTTTCTGAGAACCCCAAACCCCCCTTACACATTATGGTTATGATGGCAATTAGTAGCAGCAAGCTTAAATATAACAGTAGCACTTAAGTGGAAGACATTGTAGCTGTAAAATCAGAAAGAAAAAGGTGGGACTGAGAAGGTGCGGGGTATAAGCAACATTTACATTTAATAAACATCCAGGTATTGTCCTGAAGCTATTTTTAAAGACAAAAAACTGATTTTGGAGGCTTGCAGATTAAATTTGCACAGTATGCACTCAATTTTGACTAATCAAAAGTACAATAAACTACAACGACTTCTTCTATTCCTGATTTCATTCTAACTTGATCTATTTTATTAATTTACATTTTATTATAGTCATTTTATCTAATTTTTCTTTTCATATGCAGCATTTCCCCAGACTCTTTTGTAAAAAAAAAAAAACACCCAACAGTGCTTTTTAACTTTGTTATAAACAAAAGAATGTGCAGTTTGTCGAATACAGGGCAGTGGCAGGATGTATTTGTACATTTGAGCCACTCTAGAATGCAATTTGGGTATGTACGATAATTTTACTCAAAATACGATGATATCGAACTGCTGATATGATAATTCAACATTTCCCATCTGGCAACACTGCATCTGCTCGACGCGAGGGACAATGGACAGTTCTTGAACTCCTGTGGACCTTAAGCCAAAGGGGTCCCCAGCTAAGCTGCCCATCTCTGAGACATGCCTGTCTACAGCTGGGTGAGATGTAACTGTACCTTTAAAGGTCTCACACAATGGTTTGCAGATCAGTCCTGGGTAACAACCGAGGCAAACCTGACAACTTGTTCTTCTGCAGTAATAAAATTACTAATAAATAACCTGACCAAGATCTAAACATCTTCTCTTCAAGTTGATAAAAATTTAGAAGTTTTAACCTGGGTCTCTTGTCAATTCATTAACAGAAGAAAAACATTTCCTTTGGGAAAATATATTTTCATTCTGTAAAGGTTTTAACATCCAGACCTTATCTTAACTACATGTATAAGATGAAGACTACAATCCTTTTCTTCTTCAACTGTTTTAGAAACCTTATTACTTCATATTTCATGTAATTTATACTGCTTTGATTCATGAATCAATGACATTGATTCTTGCTATATTTTTGTAATGAATTACCATAAAAGACAAAGCTGGTTCTTCATCTTTGAGTATTTTGACCTGAGATAAGAATTCCCTGCATATCATACAATTTCACACTTTGGTAAAAAGGAGCCTGATTAAAAAGAGTGAAATGATATCTATCAGTAAATCTGACCTGGTGCCCCAACAGATATAAAAGTGTGCAGGACAGAAATAGTTATCACCCTTCTGTTTCTCTCCTAACAAGTCGCCATGCCATGATTCTACAGGAGCAGTAC
>NW_013954695.1:20290-22793 GCF_001266775.1 Austrofundulus limnaeus
ATGCTATGAGACATTCAAAATGACTCAAGGATGTGAATCTATCTTTATAAATCCTTTCCTCCTCATTTACAAATACAGCTGTGTTGATCAACAGGTGACCTGCTCAGGTAAGGATATGAGTTACTGTGGATACTTGAACATGTAGTTTCTCCAGTTTTAGTCATGGAATTTTGTGGTGTGGGTTTTTTAATGAGGAAAAGCTGAATCTTTCTCTTTAAATGCTGACTCTCCTGTCCTGACTCTCTACAGATTCAGATTCTAATGACGAGTGTCAGGCTGCTCTGTGTGAGTGTGACCGAGCAGCGGCTCACTGCTTCAGCAATAAAACCTACAACCCTCAAAACGAACACCTGTATTCAAGTTCCCGCTGTGAAAAAACAGCCTTGCATTAAAGGAGAGACTGATGAAGTGATTGTTGGATTTCATTAAAAGCTGATAAAGCCAGAGTTTGTTTGGAGAGCTTTTGTCACAATGATCACCCAAACAATATTTCTAATGGGTTTTTAGTTTTAATCCTTCAATTAAACTTGTTTTCATTTCTTTTTGTGGGTTTAAAACTATTCAAATTTCATTTAGCCATTTCATTTAATCGTGTCAGCAAAAATCTCCAGAACCTGCCTTTAAAACGACTCCTCAAATATAGAATTTCAATAGTCAACCCTTAATCATGTCTATAAAGGACTGAGTTGTAGCAGAACATTTAGGAAAAACAAATGGAAATGTATTGTAAGTTTTAGTGTTAACTGGAGTTGTGACAAAACCACATGATAAATGGATTAAAATGTGAAAATGACCATACAACCAGTCTAGTACTGGATCTGAGCGAAGTTGTTATTTTTATTTTATTTTTTATTGCTCATGGCTGAAGCAAGCAAAGCCATGCTGCTGGAAACCAGAAGTCCCGGTCTTATCAGCCGTGTTTCCACATGGTGTTCACTGAGAGCAAGCCCTCTCTGCTGTTCAAGAAAATTATGAACTCTTTAAGGAATTTACTTTACTGTAATATCAGATGTGCTGTGGGATAATAAAAATGTCTGAATTATTGTATGTGTAAAGAGTCTGAGTCTATAAAAGTGCATAAATTTGTTACAACTTAACCACTTACAAGTACAGTGGTGCCTTGAGTTTATCAAGTTTTAACTTGTCCTGAGATTGAGCTTTTCTCAAATTACGTGTCAAATCAGTGTTCCCCATAGAAATTGAAATGCCCTTAATCTCTTCCAGACTCCCAAAAAAACACTTTTATAACAGTAAAATCATTAAGAATAACACAAAACTGAATATATTTTCTGCAATGAACTACAGTAGTTTAAGTACACTGTTAAATGTACAGCTTCGATATGGTGCAGACTGGAAGTGCTGAGCTCATACTGCTTTGCTAAGTCGACTACATGCATGCCTTGTGTTTTTCAACAATTTCTTTCTTCAGTTCAATGCACATCATCCGCTTTTTCTCAGTGCCATCCTTTTGTTCTCACCTTTTTTGGTCCCATAGTCGGCAAAAGCTGGTTTGTGAAATTTTATAAAAAACTGCGAGTGGAACACAAACGCTTGAACCGCGAGCTAACTGCTTAAAGCTAAATGAGATGGTGAACACCTATTAGGGTGTTCACTCCTGCATTCGTGACACCATCTAGCAGTGGGGTGTGTGAAGTTCGCTCGTAACCCAAATTTTAGCTCTCAACTCAAAGCAAAAATATGAGACTGCTTCTATATCTTTTTTTGCCACTTCAGTAGAAAACAAAACTGAATGTTTACTTTCTGCATCATCAGTGGCTTTTTTTTAATACTGTAGAAAAAAGAAAAAGTAGAAGAGAAATATAACAGTAAAGAGAGAAACCGATGGAAATTATGTGACGTGAAATGAACACCAATAACAGGACACCACACCCAACATCTGGCCATCAGCAAATGAAGAGAGCAAACACCCAGTGACCAAACTTAAACAGATGTATGTATATATACCCATACACACGAATATACATATACGCACATATACACATTCACACCTACGTACAATAGTTAACCTCGTTAATATACACAAAACACACACACCTATATGTAGGAATGAGTTACTTATGTAAAATAAGCCCCCTCCCCTACACCTTCTCATAACAAGGTTATGAGAGATATTTTACCAAGGTTTTCCTCATTACTTTAATATTTGTCTGTACAAAGTGAAGAGTGACACAATGAGGGAACGTTAGACGAGTTCAAGTTGATTCATAAAAGATTATGCAATCATTTATTTACACAAATTGAACAAATCATAAATTACGCCTGATTGTGGACTTCCTATAATAGCGTCCAAGTTAAAATGAGATAAAAAACCCGCGTCCGACTTTTCTTTCACATTAAAACTCAGATTACTTATATAGAACAGTAAACGTCAGCTCTGATGTTTTAACTAAACAATTTACTGGCACTTTCACTTAGGGTTGGCAAAGGATAAAGGGTAAGAAAAGGTAAAAAAAATTAAGGATTAGTGTTTCTGCTTTTATTC
>NW_013954695.1:23434-24609 GCF_001266775.1 Austrofundulus limnaeus
GCCTTGTCATGCTCTAACTTTTTCAGGCACTCTATCAACCTTTTTTGTATCCACATCCTGGATCTCTTTTCAGTGGCTCGTATGTGGTCGTGTCGCTAAGGAGTGTCATGATCTTACCTTCATAGTCCTTCTGGTTCAGAATAACTGTGCACCTTCCTTTGTCTGCTGGAAGGATGATGATGTTCTTGTCCTTTCTGAGGGTAGAGAAACCGAGGTGGAGGCCTCCGTTTTCAGTTGTCCCCCTCCTACAGTGCTGCTATTGCCAGTATTACTCCACCCCTATTAACAATAGGTGTTAATTAGGTGTCAACGATAGCTATGTGATGTGAGTATCAGTCACATGGAGGCAGTGCTTAAAAGCCTGAATTTTGCATGAAACTCTCAGACTGAAGAAGTCTCTTGGAGGAGAGACAAAACATTTCATTAGAGAAGAACCTGTCTAGAAGACCTATAAAATTTTTTCATTTTGATTTTTTTACCTGGATTACTGAGATGCATCAGGAAATATTAAATAGTGACTGTGGAGGACCACAGACCCGACCCCCAAGACTCAAGGCAAATATAAGGGGGACCAGAGCCAGAGACCCTGAGAGAGACTCCAAGCACTGAGCCCCCAAGGCCACCTGCGCAGTGAGAACTACCCACCCACCTCCTGAGAGGAACACAGGAGAGAACCAGGGGAGCCCCACCAGCAACCACACGCAAAACTCCCAGGGCCAACAACGATGACCACAGGCCCTGCTGGCCCCCACCACACCAGAGCAGAACCAGGCATGGACACAGAGACCCTGATCCACAGGGCAAACCCCCCTCCAGGCCAAGGCCCGACAGGGCCAGAGGATCCAAGCCCCACCAGGCAGCCACCAGGCCGAGCCGGCACATGCCCAAGCACCCAGTCCCAGACATTGAGAGCCACCAGTGCACCAGCGGGCAGAGGCACACCCCACCAGAGGGCAGCGCGGCCAGGGGCAGAGCCCACCAGTAGTAGAGGGCTCCCGGATGAACTAAATGAGGGGGCAGCCTGAGTCCCAGCCTGACAAACACTCAATCATACACAAACACAATCACACATTCCCACTCTCATTCTCACACCCACTCATACAAGACAGACAAGAAGAATGCCACTCCCCACTCACACTCCCGATACACACTCTATACCCCCCAGGTCCAGGACA
>NW_013954695.1:30025-32906 GCF_001266775.1 Austrofundulus limnaeus
AACACTAAGAGGTACTTTTCAGTTACGCATTTAAAGAAGAAGCAGTAATCTCTGTTACAAACTATTTTGAAAACACTAAGAGGTACTTTTCAGTTACCCATTTAAAGAAGAAACGGTAGTCTTTGTAAGATTTTTGTTACAACTTGTTTATTAAATTTAAAAACTATTTCGAAAACACCAAGAGGTACATTTTAATACTTTTTTCATCTGGTCATTAAAAACATTAGGGAAAAAAACCTACATTCAGCTGGTCATTAAAAAACATTAGGAAAAAAAAACCTACATTCAGCTGGTCATAAAAATAACATTACAAATGAAATACAATCAACTGATCATGAAAAAAACAAACTTTTTTTGTAATATCAAAACTACAGTTTCTAATCACGCTACATTAAAAACAACTATTTCAAAGCACACTAAAAAACAACTGAAAACAAAAAGATTATTCTACACAGTTTTGTAAAAGTTTGTGAACAGTTCTAGACTTTTCACTTCAGAGTCTGACATGGTACCGTATCATATAAACTGTAAATTGTTTCAAACACATTCTGTTCAAATCTGAGTTGAAATAACAACGTTTGTGTGATGACTTTTACTGCGTAATCATCCACTAATAATCCACGAGATCTAAGAATCAGCTGGACAGTGGATATGAACCGATCTTTCATGACTCGGTTCATGATATCTTCATAATGAGCTCCATAAAACGCGTTCTCGTCACGTACCATTACACACAGATGTTGTAACTGGCTGGGGTGATTTATGATGCAGCCGTTACATATCTCCCAAACGTAAGAGTCCAGAGTCATGTTCAGCAGATGAAGGATGGCCATCTTAGCTGTTCTAATCACCTCTGGATCCAGCCAATCGCCACAGGAAGTGGTGCTGCTCAGTGGTTCCCGTATTGATGAAGCTGCAGGAAGTGAGACCTTTTCACGCTCCGAGGCAGCGTGATTGGCCTCTGCAGGCCTGGCTGAGTGAAGCGAGTCCCCGGCTTCAGGGGCCCCCTCAGGCCATGTTGGATGAAGCAAGTCCCTGGCTTCAGGGCCCGCTGAAGGCCATGCCTGATGAAGCGAGTCCCTGGCTTCAGGGCCCGCTGAAGGCCAGGGATGAAGCGATTCCACTCCCGACTCTGCAATCACGCTGTGAGAGGCTGGTGCTGCTGGTGGAGGCTCGACATCCAGCAGCGAGATTTCAGGCGTTGCGTCCGAATCCTCAGCGGTGTTTGGAGGTAGGTGAGGAGTCGCCGAGTTGAGCCATCTCACCACATCCTCAGCTAACGATTCGCTGCAGACGCACTGGAAATGATCAGCCTCCGCATCCCGCTCTAACATCTGGAGATCTTCAGCGGTGAGTAGCGGAAGCTGGAGATGTTCTTCTCGGACTAGCGGGAGCTGTGAGCTAGATGGAGTTATAGCCGGTTCCGGTGATGAAGGCTGGTAACCCACGTAGTAGTCGGGCGGTGTAGAGGCTCGGAGGGGAGAGGTCGGATCATCGGTACTCACCCCCCAGAACGCCGAGAGAGAAGACTGTCGGAGCGGTCGATTCTTTTTTTCTTTGCGGTCTTTAGGGTCGGAACTTGATCTGAGACTCGTCTAGCGCTCGCGTCCTTATTAAACTGTGGAGAGAGCGGAAAGGGGCGGAGTTGAAACTAGAGGATGGGGTGGAGCTGTNACACTATCTATTATATACTCCAGTAAGGCTGAATCCGTTCCTGTTAAATGTATTTTTGGCACAACTTTGCGCGTCCTTTATTCAACTGCGTCCATGTGGATGTAATAATTGTTAATCATGTGTGTCTGCTGTGAACAATAAACATTTTCACATCATTAACAGTTTCTCAGAATCACATCTAAGTGTTGCCAATGGAACCAAAACCACAGAAACGTGCGTACGCCAGCCCTGGAGTTGGCGTGGGGCTGCGCACATTTCCACGTTCACTTGAGTTTTGATACATCCGGGGTTTTGCGTGGAAAATGACGTATGCAAGGTTTTTGTGTGTACGTATCATTCATATATGAGGCCCCAGGTGGAGTGGGCGGTGCTGGAGCAAGGCACACAGGAGGAAGAAGACAGATGACAAGACAGAAAACTAGAACAAAACATCAACATAGACACTGATCATAACATGATCATAACTGATCATAACATCACAACAGCCGACCCAGGTGACATGGAGGCGATGGAAGGCAACCCAGGTGACATGGAGGCGACGGCAGCCGACCCAGGCAACATGGAGGTGATGGCAGCCGACCCAGGAACCTCAGGAAAAGAGGGCTCAGCAGCAGGTTCAACAAGAGCAGGGAGGTCCACAGGAACCAAAGCCTATTAAAACTCTACTGCTGAGGCTACCAGCTGGTCAAAGAATCAAACGTCCAATGTGACACAAAAAGGATGATTYAYATATTGAGTTGAATGAAGAATCTGTCTCTAAAATAGTTATGAAAGTGTTCATTTATGTAGTTTAAAATATGTTTAACAACCTGCAAATACACCAGAATGCAGGACACAGCACCTCCTTCATTCAAAATTTTCTGAGAACTCCGGACCCCACTTCCACATTATGGTTATGATTGCAATTAGTAGCAGGAAGCTTAAATATAACAGTAGCACTTACGTGGAGGACATAGTAGCTGTAAAATCAGAAAGAAAAATGTGGGACTGAGAAGGTGCGGGGTATAAGCAACATTTACATTTCATAAACATCCAGGATTTGTCCTGAAGCTATTTTTAAAGAAAAAAAAACTGATTTTGGAGGCTTGCAGATTAAATTTGCACAGTATGCACTCAATTTTGACTAATCAAAAGTACAATAAACTACAACAACTTGTTATGTTCCTGATTTCATTCTAACGATCCATTTTATTAATTTACATTATTA
>NW_013954695.1:33906-35789 GCF_001266775.1 Austrofundulus limnaeus
ACATTAAACAGAATTAAACAAAATAAAACACATTTACCAACCTTTAAAATTGACTTCAGCTGCCGAAGTTACTTTAAGTTTGGTGCTGCGTAACGCTGCTGTTGGAACACAGTGACAGGTCTTCTCACTGTTCTGTTGCTGCGCAAAGCTGCTGCTGCTGCTGGAACACACAGATACATTAAAAATGATATAAATACATTAAACAGAATTAAACAAAATAAAACACATTTACGAACCTTTAAAATTTACTTCAGCTGTCGAAGCGGTCGTGCCGGGGTCTTGTCGCTCGGTGAGGAAAGTAGTGACAAGTCTGGAACGCAACAGGTGTCTTCTCGCCGATGGTGGTATGGAATGAATGAGACGCATTCTTTTAAACTCTTCGCAAACCGAGGAGGGCGGGAATTAATGCTTTAAACACAATCTGATTGGTTGAGGGGTGGGTCTAAAGTCTAACCCTATCCACTGATTGGATGATGGTTAATTTTTGATGACAAGTTTCACCGCCTGTCAGCTTCAGCGAGGCAGGAAGTCACGAACCCCTGAGAGGGAGGGTGAGCAGACAGATGGGCTGTGGACATCTGCTCAAAACAGAATGTTGCGGTCAACAGAATAGACTTCGTGTCAGCTCAAACTCTTTTGCAATAGAACATCTGCACAAAAACATGATGTTGTGGTCATGGCTTACAGTAATTCGAGGGGGTAAGAGGGGGCTAGGGTTACGGTAAATCGAGGCGGAAAAGGGAGGGTAGGGGTTACTGGAAGTCGAGGGGGATGAGGGAGCGGGGTAGTTACGGTAAATCAAAAGAGGAAGTCACAAAACAGAAGTTGACCATATATGGTGGTCCTACAGGAAGGACAGACCGGAAGTTGACCATATACGGATGTCCCGCCCTAAAGGGGCGTGGCACCTGTCACTTTTCGCGTGATGTCATTTCTTAATTAGTTGACGAATACTGGGGTATATATTCTCTGACATTAAAATAAAGTAAATAAAATAAAATTGAACAAATTAGAATAATATGAGAGATACATAAATGGAAATAAAAAAGGACTTAAATGTAAAGATTGAACAATTATTTAAAACATTGCTTTTCATAAACAATAGGTATAGATAATTTACAGGAGTAATGGTGCGTTGGGTCTATAGTCTGAGTAGGGCAGTAGTGGACACTCTGCTAAGATTTGTCTGATAATGCATGTGACCTCATCTGTGCAGGGGGGCATCATACCACTGAGTCACTTACTTGATAAAGGTAGTGATCCTTCAGTACCAGAAAATTAGCATAGGGGGGTTGGTGTCGGGCCCTCTTGTCAGATATGTTTGGGCTATAAATCTAATTTTTAGTATATGGTGGTGCGGGTCCCTTCAAATTATGGATGAGTGGTGAAAACGTGCAGTGAATTCAGTGGGCCGGTTTTCTGAGGAAGGCCATATAAGACACAAAATTCCAGAAACATGGTGGACTGATCTGCAAAACACTTCTCTTGTGGACATGCTGTGACACACAAATGGAGCAGAGACACTGAGCTGAAACCATCGTTCCAGCTAGATGATGGTCTAAAGAGAACAAACGGCAACCCAGAGGGTCCTACAGCTAAGACTTGGACATTAAAGACTATGTGCCAGATAAAAACCTGTGGACTGTGAACTCTGAACTCCGGTGGGGGCACGGAGAGACTGCCTTGTGAGCCAAGCAACATTGGGCCTCATGCAAGAACATGTTCGGATTCTTATCCTAAATTTCTCTTACTTTTGTTCGTGCAAAGGGTTCGTACGAACATGTCACGTCAGATTCAACAAACACTTCTATCTACAGGAAACGTGCGTAAATGAGCTGCGTAAATTACACCTGTTCTATCCAGCTGCTCGTGCACGTGAGAGA
>NW_013954695.1:36789-38255 GCF_001266775.1 Austrofundulus limnaeus
TACGACAGGTCTGGACCACTCATAAATTTTGTTCGTATCTGAAAAAAATCGTAGAATATGAAAACATTGGTGAATGCCACAAATTCTCCTAAATCAGTCGTACGCACAACTTAAGAACAAATCTGTGCGGCCCAATGTTCTCCAAATATGAAATGAAACTGGAGGATCTGTGTGTGATGAATCTGCTCTCTATTTGCAGGGGGATTGGTGCTGCCTGGTGCTGACTGTGAGATTTATAGATGGCTTGGTAACGGAGAAGCTGATGGGAGGTCCGGGACGCCTAATGAAAGAGCTGGAATATAGAAGTAGAATATTAATAAGGTTGCATGTAAATAGTTGTGTATGAAATCACGACTTGAGGGGGTGATGATGTTTACCCTGTACAGATCAGGATAAGTAGTTTATAGCTGAATATGACTGATGAGGAATGTCATTTTAAAAATGATTTTGTTTAACTGAAACATATACAAACTGATTCAACTTCAGGTACACTGTAAAAAATGATAAAAATTGACTGACTTAAAAGGAAATAAGTAAATAAATAAATAACTGACAATAGGCTGTAATGGAAAACCTAAAATTATTATAATTTGGATTGTGACACTGACTATTATTGATGATAATATGTAGAGGTAATTGAATAGATATCACATTACCAAGATTAAAACAGGTAAATGTTTAAGTTTAGGAACTTAGCTTTAAAATTAGATTGTCTGGGGTTAAAAGCAGGGGACTTAGATTATTTAAAGTGCTGTAGGTTTAAGTTGTGAAATTCTAAAATCTTAAGAAGCGCCATATACACACAAATGGGTTTAATGCGTGATAGTACTGATGAATTTACTCCAGGCTGATAATAAAGACTAAGAGAAAATGATTGAAAAATGACATAATTATTTAGGTGTATTGATTCATCCTACTTATAAACCTATTTATAAATCTACATAAACAACAGTGTTTGAGTC
Source organism: Austrofundulus limnaeus (assembly GCF_001266775.1). Classification (NCBI taxonomy): domain Eukaryota; kingdom Metazoa; phylum Chordata; class Actinopteri; order Cyprinodontiformes; family Rivulidae; genus Austrofundulus; species Austrofundulus limnaeus. The sequence goes on from NW_013954695.1 coordinate 37,752, forward strand.
AACAAGGATAAGGCGACAGGTCAAATTAAAGTATGGGAGTACAAGTTATAAGCAGGACTATAATAAAATAAGGTGAAAAACTTATACTATACAAAAAGCCTTTATAAATAAATAGGTCTTAATTTTAGCTTTATATACGGTGAGATTAGAGGAAAATCTAATATATGGGGTATTGTGACTACATCAGAGTCTTTGGAAGTAAATAAAAGCCGAGATGGAAGACAGGGTTGATGGTTACTGATAAACAGGTTTTGTACAAGCAAAGTGAGAGAAATAGCGAACTGAGTATTACTGATGGTTAAGAGAGAGACCATTTGGGTTTTAACTTCATACAGCTTTAAAAGAGGTACAGAGCTAAATTTATTAGTTATGGTAGATTAGTGTTTGTAGCCTAGTGAAAAATGTAAGACATATTGGTTGAATAAACATATCAAAAGTTAACCAAATAGAGAGAACTAGAGAAGTTGCATTTCCTACGAAAATGCAAGTGTGAATGCCATTTGG
>NW_013954696.1:0-1653 GCF_001266775.1 Austrofundulus limnaeus
TTATGAGGATACAAGGGTATGAGGATACAACGGTATGAGGGTAAAAGGGTATGCCACATTCTAGAGTTTCAGTCTGGTGGGAAATGAAGGAACATTAACACCTTGGAGAATCTGATCAGACTTGATCCAAAAAAACTAAATTTATCCTCAGATTCCCTTTGACCCAATCAGTTTCATACGGTATCAGGTTGAATTTACTGTGTTACATGGTAGGGTTGTGTATTACTACACATTTTATTCAGTATTCATGCTCAACAAATAAAGCTAAATTTAAAAATAATTCTTCCATTGATTTAAAAAACTAAAGAGAAAACCTGGATTAGAACAACTTTATCTGATCCCAGATCAGTAAAATGATTCAAAGATGAATCTTTAGGGTTCTTGGTTCACTCTGTCAGGCTTTGTGTCAAACTCTACTGAACCAACTTGGACCTGATCCTCTTTAACTTCAGTGTTCCAAGACTTTATGGCCCAGTCTATGTCTGCACTTAGACAGCTATTCAGAGGTCGGTTAAAGCAGATCTTGGTCTGCAGCTCGAGTCAACCATACTCACACACAATCACTCAGAAACACATCACTGTTACACAAAGAAGTACACACAATACCTAGACCAGTCCTCCTCATCAGTATCACTGAGTCCCTCTGAGGACAGCACTGGTTCTGTGTGACTAACACCATCCACAGGGAAACAACAGACACACCTCCTCATGTCTGTGTTAGTAAAATATGTAGAATGATGTCATTGAGAGCACAGCACATCGAGTTACAGACACATGTGACAGGACTCTGCTTCCTCTGAGGTAAGAGACAGTAAACTGTTCACTTCTTAAACACAAAACAATCAATGGAAACAGTTTTTTATTACTGTACGCACACACATATGCGCGCGCGTGCACAGACACACGCACACAACACACACACGCATTATCTTGTATTTCCACGTGTGGAGTACACTGAACCACAGAACTCTCAGATGGAGGCGTTATGGAGGGATACTGTGGCTTACATTCACATGGTTTCTCTGAACAGGTGATGAGTGGGCGGGGCCTATGCATCACATGTGAAGGTGGAGTCAGGTGGAAAACTACAGGCAAAGACGGAGACGCCTCTCTTGTGGCAGAGGAGTCAGAGAGGAGTTGTTTTCCTTCTTCCTCGTTCTTCTTGGTCTGTTTTAGGACAGATCTTCACACATCTTCAGCAGAGACTCTGGAGGGCGGGGGTAGTACCCCGTGGTGCAGGGTTTGTCGGGGGAAAACCTGGGGAATTTGTAATCCAGAGGAAGATCTAGGCAGAGGGAGGAGAGTTCAGGAGTGTTTAATGTCAGAGCCTTGCTTCCGGTCAGCAGGCAGAGTGGATCATGTTCCTGATTGTAAAACAGGTCCACACTGTCTTTTCCAAGGGTTTATGCATCAGGACATAATCCAGATTATCTGATCTTTACCAGCTTCTTAAATCTGGGATGCCTTGATAAAAGTGTTCAGACACTACAGTACAAATACCACTTCATGTTAGCCTGAGGTCTAGAGGTAGAGGAGCGCACTGCCAGTAGCTGGCAATAATTCACATAAAATATATGCACAACACTGCCAACTAGTGGTGTATGAACCCTTTTACAGCTTAATCCTACAACCATCGATTGCTGGGGATGTGAT
>NW_013954696.1:3515-3982 GCF_001266775.1 Austrofundulus limnaeus
CACACACACAGACCTGCGATGTGCTCCACACTGGGGATGGCCATAGTGCTGTATGTGTGAATGCAGTGGCAGCACCAGGTCACTTTCTGCTGCTCCTCATCATCATCTTCGCCTTTCTGTACGTCAACAAAGTAGGAGCCCCACTGGCTGGACACGGCTGAAGGGGACCTCATGCCCTGGTCCTGTGGAGACACATGACCCAGAACTAACTGATGAGACCACAGCGTGGGCTGACCAAGCATCTCTGAATCATCATTTCTGACAGAATTCCTCAGGTTTTTACAAAGAACATGAAAACTGAACCTTCATTGAAAGAGAATGAAGCTGTTTTTATAGCAGCTGATCAGCTGAAGGCTGACACTGAACAGAAACCAATAAACCCAAAATGTTCAGAACCACAGCTGTGGGTTTTTCTCTTCTTTTCTCTCTCAGTCAGTAGTGGATCAGAAAAACAGGAACTTCTGATT
>NW_013954696.1:4438-7642 GCF_001266775.1 Austrofundulus limnaeus
ATTCAGTACTATTCAGTATTATTCAGTACTATTCCGTATTATAAATTCAGCTATTCAGTATAAATCACTATTGTGATTTGTTTCCCATCCCAACTTTGGTACGCTTCTCCTGCATACTTTGTCCTAGAGCTGCCATTGTAATTTATATCTGTAAAGCTCCTGTGCCAAATGATGGCTATGCATTTTGGTGCCTGTAAAACTTAGTTTTTGAAATATTAATGTTTAATAAATTTCAATGGCAGTCAATGGCGCCTTGTATTGGTCCATTACTGCCCCCTGCTGCATCTACACAATATGGTACTGCACCATAGTTTTATAATATTTAAACTCAGTAGTTCAGTGATTACAATATTAATATGATTGTATTTTGATGTTTTAMTGTAATACTGTYAATGTTGTTCTATTGTTGTAATATATTGCAGTTTAGTGTCAATAATTGTATTGGCAATGTSGCCTCTTTCTGCACACATACAAACCAACTCCTGGCAACCTGCTCTGCCACAGCTCCARTGGTCTAATGGTTAATGCCATGGGCTTTYATGTGGGAGATAAGGGTTAAAACCCAGCTACAGCAACTTTAACTAAAAATCTCTACACACTTCATCTTGTCACACAATTATCCTCATTACAAATACCTGCTGACGTGACAGGCACAAGCTGGTATAGAAAACACATTTGAACTTGGTCACAGTTTATTCTGCAAGTCCACTGCTGCAGGCAAAGGCATGCTGCAATGACATGCTACATGGCAATGCAACACTTGTTTTTACATCGTAAAAACCCATGTCTAGTTTTTAATCAGAACTTCCTGCTGATRATAATCTGTGCTGTGTGAGCAGGAAGTGAGAGACGAACTACCAACACTCTTTAAGTTTCAGATGCTTGTTTATCCTTAGCGTTAGCAAAATATCTGATGAAACGGTGGGCTGATTTAAAGGCAACTCATGAACCTGCAGAGTCAAACAGATTTAGGATRGCCGCCACAGCTAAGCTACCACAGCAAACGTGAAAAAGATTCTAACAGTTTCACAGACATTGAGCTAACACTGGGTGAGGTAGTARCTGAGAGTGATTCGTAACACACTCAGAGATCAGACAGGAGGGTCTGAGATGACGTGTAGAAGCAACTGGATCAGAACTCTGTTCTCATCAGTGTGGATGAAAGCTGCAGCTGATATATACCACAGTGTATCTGACTCATCAGTGGGTATCAGGAGGGTGGGGGTGAGGGCGCACTGATAAACAGAACCAGCTGTTTTAGTGAACTTACCTCAAACTTTCCCCTCTTCTCCTGCGGCTCCACTTGGGTCTCATTGAACACTGCAGCATCGCTTTTCGGGACCCCATCCCCCTCCATTTCCTCCACGATCATCACCGTCTCCCACTTCCCGAAGGTGGAGGCGGGAAACACGTCCGACCTCATGCTGTCACCAAAATATGCCACCTGCAGGATCAGGAGGACAGGGATTTGTTTCAACTGTCAAAGCAGCAGGCCTCAGACTTCTGCTGCTGACAGACACTCTGCTGTGACCCGTCCCAGTGCTCACTAAAGGTCATGACCCACAGACCCCAACAGAACCTTATCGTCTACAGAAACCAGAGCAAGGACTCTGAGGGTCCCCAGCACCAGACCCTACTCGCCACGACTGTGCCTTTGAGTTTGAACATTTTTTTCTTTCGTGTATAAAGCTGACAGAGAGCAGATTGAGACATGTCTGCCGTTAATCTCTGTCCTGGATTAAACACAAAATCAACCTCCAATAAACCACAAAGGCCTGCGAGGATAAAACTGGTCAAAAGCTTGAGTTTTCTTCAGAGCATGTGGGCGGGGCTACATCTCTCTGCAACAGTGTTGTATAAAGTACCTCAAAGTGGTACTTGAGTAAATGTACCAGTACCTTATCATAAAAATACTTTGGCAAAAGTTAAAGTCTTCTCTAAAAAGATTACTTGAGTAAAAGTCTTAAAGTATCTGATATTTTTTTTGCACTTAAGTATCAAAAGTAAATTTCTGACACAAAATCTACTTAAGTATAAAAGTAAAAGTACTGAGTAAAAGTGAGCAGTTGGATTTTCCAAAATAACATTTATTGGGAGGTGACTTCTCCAAAAAATATATTTTCTAACAGCGTGCAGCTGTGATGGGTTGTGTACAAGATAATAGTGTTATATATTTATACTTCTCATCCAAACACAATTAAATTCACTCTATCCAGGAGACACAATTTATCAGGATAATATTTTCTTAAAGTAATAACAACTTGGAATAAAATAGGAGTAACGACTTTCTACTTCTTAACTTTTTAAAAAATGTAGTGAGTAGTAAGTACAGATAATTGTGTAAAAATGAAATGAGTAAAAGTAAAAAGTACGCTGAAAAATAATTACTCAAGTAAAGTACAGATACCCAAAAATTTTACTTAAGTACAGTAAAAAAGTATTAGTACTTAGTTACTTTACAACTCTGCTCTTCAAAAACACAAACTTGTTCTGCGTTACAATCCCACGTTTGATCCTGGTCTGCTTCTCAACTCAACTACATGTCAACAGTTCTTTATTTCATTAGCATTAAGCATAAAACTGCTAAAACCTGCWGAACTGCAGTTCCTCACGTTGGATTTGTTTTCCTTCAACTACGTTGTTTATGACTGGGTTTAATTTTTCTTAAAGTATGTTCTTCTCTCAGAGTCATGAATCAATACAATCACTGTTAGAGGGTAATGATGTCATAGAGCTGTGGAGAAGCAGTGAAGGAGACACAGAGTCCTGACAGCCAGTGCTGACTGAGCCAGAACCAGGCCCGGCCCAGGTAAGCAGAGCTGCAGGCTGTAGACAAGTCTTAATGAGCTCACTGTGCAGCTCACTGTGGGCCCTGAAGCACCGAGGGAGGGGGGAGGCCAACAAGACAGAACAGCTATACACCACGCTGTCACTATTTCAGCTTGAACCTCTGCTGAAGAACAGTCCAGGTCAGAAACTAGACTCTGTGAAACTGCAGGAGTTCTCAGAACTCAGCTGGTAAAATACAAACAAGCAGAACACTAGCTAAAAAAGAATGACAGCTAAAAGCTAGAAGACAGAAACAGAGCCAGCAGCTGAAGATTTCAAAGAAAACAATGGGCCTCATGCAAAAACCGTTGGTACGCACAGATTTGTTCTTAAGTTGTGCGTACGAGTGATTTAGGAGAATTTGTGGCATTCACC
>NW_013954696.1:7652-9934 GCF_001266775.1 Austrofundulus limnaeus
AATCACTATATATCACTGTCACTATATCACTGTCACTATGTCACCATCACTATGTCACTGTCACTATGTCATCATCACTATGTCACTGTCACTGTCACAATCACTATATATCACTGTCACTATATCACTGTCACTATGTCACCATCACTATGTCACTGTCACTATGTCATCATCACTATGTCACTGTCACTGTCACAATCACTATATATCACTGTCACTATATCACTGTCACTATGTCACCATCACTATGTCACAATCACTATTTCACTGTCACTATGTCACCATCACTATATCACAATCACTATTTCACTGTCACTATATCACTGTCACTATGTCACCATCACTATGTCACCATCACTATGTCACTGTCACTGTCACCATCACTATGTCATAATCACTATATCACTGTCACTATATCACTGTCACTATGTCACCATCACGATGTCACAATCACTATATCACTGTCACTATGTCACCATCACTATGTCACTGTCACTGTCACCATCACTATGTCATAATCACTATATCACTGTCACTATATCACTGTCACTATATCACTGTCACTATGTCACCATCACGATGTCACAATCACTATATCACTGTCACTATGTCACCATCACTATGCCACTGTCACCAACACCATATCGTTTCATCCTGATTGATCTTTATTCGTCCTGCTCCATGTGTTGTCAGGTGAAAGTCTTGGATTGATGCTGCAGGAGTATTGAGCTGAGTGCAGGTTGGGTTCTGTCCACGTGGCTGAAGAACAGAGGGGCCATTGAGCTGAGTGGGGGAGGGGGAAGTACTGCTGTCTGTGCAACTCTGCATGAGGTAGAAATGTATTACTCTTTATTGAAAAGTGGTCATAATGTTTTAGTTTGTGTCTGAGCCTTTTCAAGTATCTGGTAGCATATATCCTGAACCACTGGACAGTGGAACTCTCATTAACATTTAGAGTCAACCCAACCCTTAGAGAACACACACAGGACTATAACATACCTTTGGTTCTGGTTTCCCTGTCATAGTCCTGAGCAGCTCGAGGAGGTGGGGCCAGTTTCCCTGGGAGTACCAGCCGGGTTTGTCCAGTGCCGGCAGCCCCTCGCTCTCTTCCACGTCATTCACTAGAGGAACAAAAACACAATCAGACAATCTGACGTACAGTAAAAACACCAACAGGTCTCAGGGAAAGACCGCTAACAGGGTTAAAGCTCACAGCTGGGTCTACTATCAGATGACTGATAAATAATCAAGGCTTAATGCATATCACCTGCCGTGATTTAGACTAAAGAGCTGTAGCTGTAAATAACAAACTCATGAAATCTCTGATGAGATGTCACACTCAGAGTTGTGTTGATGTTGTGTTACTGATGACTCTCACCTATTATCAACATCTGGAAATATATTCTCTCTTGGTTAATGTTAATTAGCAACGACAGCCATCGTGTGTTTAAGTGACTCCTAGATGTTCATACTGTTGGAAAAATATGCGTTGTTCAAAATGGTAAGTCCGAATAAACAGGATTCAGTTGAATTTCTTCTTTAAAACTTTATTTTCAATCTTCTGACTCCAATCAGGTTCACAGAACAGCACTCAGCACACAGGCCTCAGTCAGACMTTGGGCTGATATCAGGAAAACCCAAACACAGCAGCGCAACTCTGCTCAGAGGCAGAGACTCTAACACCCTGACAACTTCCTTTTACTATAATAATGAATTGAGCTTATAATGTTCATCCCTTCCTGGTTACACCCCAGAGGTGTTACCTTTTACCTCAGACGTCAGAACGTCACTCAGTTTTGTTTAGGCTAAGAGAAAGAACACATGGTAACACACATACAGCAATTCTTTGTCTGTTTTGACCTTACAGACTGAAATGATCAGAAAGTATAAAATACAAAACTGAATCTAAAATTCAATTAATCAGTTACAAAATTTCTTCAATACAATTACTTAATGAATGATTACACTCTTACAGACCCTCAGATGCTCTTGTAAGAGGCACGAGAATTATCACCAACACATCTGTTTACAGTGTGACAATGTGACTATCGGAGTTTCACTTTTACGAACAGCTAAAACTCTGAGCTTAAACATGATGACAAAACAGGGGTAGATATAAGGATATTTTTCAGGTTGACAACCTGTTGACAAAACCTGGCTGTCCGCAAAAAATTTTGGTTGTCCAAAACAATCTTAAGAAAAATGTAATTTAACAAATATATTGTTCTGTAGACAAAGTTTATTAAATACAATTGTTTTCAGTCAGCCAGGTTGACCGGATC
>NW_013954696.1:9944-11020 GCF_001266775.1 Austrofundulus limnaeus
GAGAGAGAGAGAGAGAGAGAGAGAGAGAGAGAGACTAAGTTGTTGGAACTAACCTGGAAAAATAAATATGAAAGTCAATTAAAATATAAAACAGGAGATAACGTTCTTTTTTAAATTTAATTGGTGTATTTTATGTGAATTTATTTAGTGGTTCATATAATTCTGCTTTTATTTCTAATTATGTCAGTTTTGGTCCTCCGTACTGCAGAAGCCTGATAATCATCTGTTCATATCAGGTGTGTTGGAGCAGAGAAACATGTAAAACATGCAGGGCTGCGGCCCCCCAGGACCAGGACTGACCATGCCTGGATTAAATTTACAACTGAATAACTCGGTTCAAGATGGCTGCCACAGCTAATGGACCTTGGGAGTAAAAACATATTTATATTGAAATAATTTGTACAGATATTGGTGTAACATTAGGTGAGGTGGTCACTCAGGTGGTAGGGGGGACTACAGGTGAGAAAGTCCAGGTGAACATGAGACTCACCAAGGGTCCTGAAGGGTCTCTGCTGGGGTACCAAGGAGAAGAAGCCTGGCTTCAGAGCGTTTGTGATGATGACATCAAACAGCTCCTCAAAGTCCTGCCTGTAACAAACAGCAGGCAGCACTGCAGTCACAACTGGACTCCAATCATGAAGACAAGCTTGAAAGAAAAACCATTTTAAATTTTCTGTCAAACGTTTAATTTTTCCTGTAAATCAAACACTTTAATCTCAAAATTTAGAAGAAAAGAACAACTTCCTCCTCATTTTTTTTCTTCACAGTGGCCCAAACAGGAGCTTATCTCTGAGCTTGAGTCCACACAGCTTACACAGGAAGCTCACTTTGGTTGCTTGGGGTTAGGGTTCTTTCAGTCAGGATCCAAARCTCGTGACCACAGCTGGAACAAAGATGGACCAGTAAYTCCAGGGTTTCACCTCTCAATTCAACCCCTCCTTCATCAGAATAAATCGACACACAAGCTCTAGGGCTGTGTATTGGCAAGAATTTGGCGATACAATACATATCATGACAGAGGGGTCACGATATGATATATCCCGATATATTGCGATACTGTAAGCAAGGCGATATAT
>NW_013954696.1:12020-15857 GCF_001266775.1 Austrofundulus limnaeus
ACAGTATCAGGAAATGAAATATCGCGATATTTCAGTGTATCGATATTTTCTTACACCCCTACAAAATACCTCGAGGAACACGGTCACAGACCTTCAACTGTACAAGAGTGAACATCTGGTCCAGGCTTCCATGAYCACAAACACTGCTCCTCCTGAATCTGAGGTTCAACAACACATCAGAGTAAACTGGAGGGTGAGAAGTGTGATCCTTCGATAGTCGGAYCATTCTCTGGTCCCCTTTTTCAAACCAGGGATCGCCACTCTGGTCTGCTGCTCCACAAGTGTGCTGATGACACTATCATTTATACTCAACTTTACTTAACTCTGCCCTCTCCACATTACAAAAGAGTTTCAGTAACATTCAGCATGCCTTCTTCATCTAAAACTGAAAACTCCAAAAACAAAATGCATTTTCTTTAAAGGAGACGTACAGTATGATTCAAAAAGTCTTTCTGTTAAATACAATTTGTTGTGTACCTGAAGTCTCTGCAGAAAAGATTAATTCAGTCTCACCTGGTGCTGCAAATATACAGAATCTTTATATTCTGTTTGGGTCAGATTTTTCAAATCATTAAATTTTCTTAATTTTCTAGGACGTTTTCTCAACTATTATGGTATTTATTCATGTAAAATACCATATTGAGTATAATGCAATCATTATTTTAGCTTAAAAAGCATAAAAAATCTAATTATATGTGAAGCCACCACTCATTTCAGACAGACTTTGGGATATTTCAGTTCTTTGCGGTGCGCCCTCTGGTGGTGAAACATTATTTGGGGGGAACAGTGTGGGCGTGTTTTGCTGCAGAACTGCAGAGGACGAGCAGCGGAAGTTTCCAGTTCTGTGTCACTGAAAAAAAAAACTACTCCCAGACCAGAGCAGAAGTTGTTAAATTATTAAGATGGATTTATCAGAACATGCAACTAAAGTCCAAGTCTTCTTTACATTGCCGCGGTTTACATGAAAAATAGGTATTTTTTTCTCCTCTGACTCTTGTGAGTAAAAAATGTCTACAACGACTTTGTGCGACTTACGGGAGAATATTTCAGTCATATATGAGGAAATGTTGAAATTATTGTGGTTGCACATTAAAAAAGGTCAGTCATAATTTACTCCCATGTGTAAAAGTACTATTTTCGGCCTCTTGGCCAGGTCGTGACTCGTCATTGTAAAGAAAATGTGTTCTCAACAAGCTAACCTGGATAAATAAAGGCCATATTAAAAATGTACTGATTATTTCCTGAAAGTTTAAGAAGCAGTCTTACCCCAGGATGTATTCACAGATCAGTCTGCAGTAGTCACTGTGGGAGCTGGTGATGAGCAGCAGAACCTTCCCAGCATTCTTCATACTGCGCAGCCAGGTCTTCACCGAGTCCGAACAGGGCTGCAGATAGTGACCTGGATCTCTCTTCATACTGGGGAAGTATGTCCCTGAATCATCTGGAGACAAACACAACAGGACTCAACTTAAGGCTCTATTAGGAAAGAATATCTTTTTAAATAATTACATTTTAAATGTTGACACTAAATAACCTTGTGTGGACTGAGGATGTTTCTTTTATTCTTCCACCAATTCAATCATTTACATTTTTTATTAACTTGTATTTACTGTATCACTGTAAACACAGGTTGGTTGTTGGTTCATTTGGACCAAAGTGGTGGCAGCACGTGGTGACAGATTGTTTTTTTACACACATTTTAGAGCCCATGAGACATGATGCCAAGCTCCTTAGAGACTCCTCCCACTGCTCTTTAGAGACTCCTCCCACTGCTCTTTAGAGACTCCTCCCACTGCTCTTTAGAGACTCCTCCCACTGCTCTTTAGAGACTCCTCCCACTGCTCTTTAGAGACTCCTCCCACTGCTGTATATGTCACGGGGTCTTCCTGCTGGAGTCTACACTCTGGCTGTGTCCAAAACGGCAGGACGGGTCCTCCGAAGGCCGAATTTGACGGCCACATACGTCACAGCGCTGCGACGAAGGACGTCCAAAACCGAAGACTCCTCCGATGCGGCCGACAAATACGTCCTTCTTTTTCCCCGATTTGAAGGACAGGTCCGATGGATCCTTCCCGGCCCAGCATATCCCATAATGCATTGCGGCCCGACCGGAGATTTTTTTAAGCTAGTAATGGCGGACGAAGCGAGAGAAAAGAATACGTTTTAAATAAAAATATGGTGATTTAAAAATTTTAAAAAATTAGCGGTTGTAATTCTAATACTTTTATCATTTGTATGGACATGTTTTTAAATATTATTTTTTCATCATAAAAAACGCGAAATAAACATGAACCTACAGCGGGTTAATTAGTTCTTCAAATGATACTTTTAAGTTAATTTTATAGTTTTGTGATATTAATAATGCTAATGTATTGATAATTTTCTAGTTTAGATTTAAGTTTGCTTGTTTAGCATCGTCACAGTTGCTAGGTGACAAGACGTACGCCGGCGTAAGGAGGGGAAGCTAGACCGTCCAAATTCACAGCCTCTTTTTTCCGGTCTTCCCGGTCTACCAAGGACCCGGCCCGCCATGACCAGGGAGTCTGGGTCCTCCGGAGGACCCGGCCTGTCGTTTTGGACACAGCCTCTAATATCAGCCGTTAATTTGGCCACATATCTGTCACCAAAAAAGTTCCAGTTTTCTTCCTGCACGACACGTGTGAACTCTTTATTTTAACCATTTGACCCTCTTTTTGAGCGTCTTCTTGCAGGTACAACAGTCGGCTTCTGGAAGAGGAGTAGCTGAAGCCAAACACCATCCCTGCTGTCCAAGAGACCTGGGGCTGAGGACAGAATGGTGTGATTTCCATCACACAACTGTGTCGATGACGGTGGATTTTGCAGGTTTGGATGGACCATGCAAAGGCCTTAAAGGAGACCAATTATGGGTCCTAGAAATGTTTATGGTATGTCTGTGGGCTATCCAGACCATGTTCATTCAATTTAWTGCACAAAATAATTCTCAGATAATAAAATTTCCCATTTTCTAGTTCTGCTGCTCTGACTTCCGTTCAGAAGAGCTGTTTATGTTAATGAGCTCTGTTGGTAACGCCCTCCAAAAATCTGTTGACATTAACTCCGCCCTCCAAAGCCAGCGTTTACGTTAGCATGGCTAGTGCTGATCTACAGCTGCTCAGTGAAAATCTGATTGTTGACTGAACTGTAATGTCTTTGGGTTCTGGACTTACAGTCRCTTACGGGGGAGGTGCTTGTTTAGCCTCAGTTTAAAGACTTGACCACCTGTTTGTGTGACGTCTCCATCAACCACAAGAAGAATATTCCACATTGTCAGTGCAGAGTGGAGAACTTGGGGAATACCACCGCATGGCTTGGTGTTGACCAGACTGTGATATGACCTGAAGTATGAGCTGGAAGGAGCAGAGGGTKGTTACATCTTGTAGAAAAGAGTTGCAGCTACTACTTTGTGATGAGCCAGTTTGGTGACTTTAGGCAGAGTCCTGGTCCACACTGATGATCTTTAAAGGACTTTCTCTGTGTGTTATCCCGCTGCCTAAGAGTGAAACATTCATTCAGGCAAGACCACAGTACTCCATAATACTCCTGGTCTAAGCTTTGTAGACACTGGCTCTGAACCTAAGGTCAGATTTGTTGGTCAACCTGTGCATTTCTCTGAGGCAGTGTGCAACATTTGTTGTTCAGGTAAGTTTGTTATCAGAACTGAGACCTGGAATCTCCATGTCTTCTCTTAGAATGAATTATTCCCAGATAAGAGATTTAATTAAAGATGGAATTCTCTTCATGGACATACAGCAGGTAAAATAAGTATTGAACACGTCACCATTTTTCTCAGTAAATATATTACTAGAGGTGCTAATG
>NW_013954696.1:16857-23781 GCF_001266775.1 Austrofundulus limnaeus
GTTATAATGTAAATACAATAAAAAATTAAACCAACATTTAGAATAATTATCATTTTGATCCATACATTGGTAATGTCTGACTGGGCCTCGTGTCACTTTATGTTCAATAAATTGGGCCCCGAGGTCAAAAAGGTTAAGAAGCCCTGGATTAAAGGTTTGGTCKATAATTCCATCACTTCTCCTGATCAGATGATTTTAGCTGCTTGGTCTTTATTTCTGAGTGTATGAAGTTATTTTTGCAGTAAAGAAAGGCTCTGTGAGACACAGTGATCCAGTCTCTGAGGAGGCAGGTGAGTCTCTCAGAACACCTCATTTCTGCCTCCTGGTGTCTCAAAGCTTCAACAACCTCCTCACACTGGTTTCCAGAACACAACCCGCCATCATGATGAGCCTCGGACCTGACCCTGCACCAGAACACTAACTCATTAATCACTGCATTAGGAAACGATAAGCTTTCAGATTTAAACAAAAGTGACTAAACTGAGCTGTTCTAAACAGGAAATCAAAGTTAAACTCAGTCTGCACTTCAGCACAAAAACATCCAGAAACAAACTTTTACACCTTGAAGCTCAGAAGATCAAACAGTTTGGGAGAAGTTCAGTAAAGATGGAGGTTTTAGAGTCAGACAGATGCTAACAGGCAGCTGATGGGACTTTAATACAGAATGATGTGAAGACTGGTGAACAGCAGAGGAAGTGTGGCAGGAACACCCGTCACACAGATCTAACACATCAGAACCAGGGAGGGGAGAAAGGACCTGGACTGACAGGCCTCTCTGGGACTCGGCACCCATCATTAAAGATGACATCAGAGCAGGGAGGGAGGCAGGTCCTGCAGGATGCTGGAGAGCAGCTCGGTATAAATGCGTCGAGCAGAACGGTCCGGGAAGCAGCAGCTGCCGCTCACTAAGGCAGACCCACTCTACAGATACGGATTTACAAGCTGAGCTCTGGGACAGCAGCTTCTACCTTCATCTTTGGTTTGTCTGGAGCGTAAGCCTCCACGGTGAGTTCCCTGCTCTCAGGGGGGTGGATGGGACAGCAGCTGCAGGTACAACAAGGTGTTAGGAGCTGCAGTTTGGTTTATGCACACAGAACGCTGATGCAGCAGCTTCAGTCTCACTGTGGCAGAGTTTACATTTACTGGTCACAGTTCAGCTGTTTGCTTTCTGACCAGTTCACAGCTGATTGTGGCTAAAATAAAAAAAAAACCTGCAGAAACCGTCTCCAGGTTAACAGTTTTCATGTTTTCGTTTTTGCGTGTGCAGGTTTAGCTTCACAAGATGGACTTGAGAGTAACGAGCCTTCTTCTCGTCCTCCTGGCTTTGGCTGAGGGAACCCCCGAGAGGTACTACGCCCCAAAAGTGACGAAGGTCCCCTACCCCGTCAAGAGCCATGGTGAGTTCCAGAGTTGGATGGTTTTAATGTTCCTCACAGTGTTTGTCAGAGGCTGAGAGCAGCAGCCTCCATCTTTAGATCAACTCATGACATCATCAGTTTGAATCATCTAAACAGCAGCAGGAAACACTGGCTGATGTTATCACTTTTCTTTTTATTTAAATGAAGCAAGTTAATGCTTGTGAAGATGGTTTAAGCTGCTTTTCTTCTTTACTGAAGACATTAAAATGATTCAACTATTGTTCAACTTTAAATTTACTGAGAAAAACACAACTTCATCACTTGGTCACACAGATCCRAAGTGATTTCGAGCAGCAGGTTTAATATCCTGACTGGCACCTCTCTGAGCTCTCAGTCAAACTGTAAATGAAGCTCCACCCGCCGTCATTAACAGGCGGCTCAGCCGGACTTCTGTCGGCTTGCGTGGAGCGAAGCTGTCAACGAGCGCCGCCGATAAAAATAGAAGCTGTTAGTTTGGGAAAACTCCTTTAAAAAAAAAAACCAAAACATTTAGGCAAATGACTGAAAGTCTGCCTTCAGCAGTTTACAATCTAATTAAAGCGGAGGGCTTCTCATGTGGTTTCACGGCCCGCCTCTACACGAGTGCAAAGTTGCAACTCAAACAGAGAATTGAGCGATCTCTAAAGCAGATGGTTGGAGCACGTCACCAGGCCCTGCAGGGTCCAGACCCCACCACAGAACACAGCAGCARGCTCACTTCCTCYTAAAACACAACTTCTCACTCATTTACTGGATTCAGARGGAAAAGCAACACAACTACAAAGTGATATAAACACAAGGCTGAATTATTCTAGAGTTTTRAGAGRGATTAGATCCACTGATACACAGGTCCACACAGACCGGGCTTCAGCATTTCTCACTYAACATCTTTTTAAAGTGATAAAATTACACGTTTTTCATCAATTCTGGTAACTGTCACAGATGCTGATGGTCCAAAATGTTTTACTGTCATTCCAGTTTAAAGCTGAGATCATTTAAAGTTTTATTATGACAAACAACCTGATGTTACAGTTTTATATCATAAAGATTTTATTTGTTACAAAGTGATAAAACACAGAGAGATCCAACCCTTCCACTGATCATCATACAGTAAAATCATCTACAAAGAGACATAGTTTCTAAAATACAAAGATCAAATGTCAGCCTTGTTCTGTCAGATGTGGCTCTAACTGTTGACATCAGGAAAAACCTTTCAGAGGAAACCTTACTGTACGAGGAAATGTGAAGTTTTCAACAGATATGTTCAAAATATTTGAATCTATGAAAACAGCAGATATCAAAGAGCACCTCAGACCTGCGTTCCTCTGAAGGAGGGAAACAAGAGTGGCCACAAAGACAGGGAGCGGTTTAACTCAGGTTAAACCTGAGTTATTCACAGGTCCTGTCAGAACTTCACAGAACGTTACATCTCAGTTTATTTTACTTGATTTACCTGATTTAAGACATAAAAAGATCAAATTAAATTAAATAATAATGAAAGAAGCTCATGTTGTGTTTGTTCTCTTCAGCTGTTGCAGGACATCCAGGCCCTCCAGGTCCTCCAGGTGAGATGGGACCAATGGGACCACCTGGAGCTCCTGGAGAAAGGGGTGTTGGACACACAGGACCACGAGGACCACCAGGACCTCCTGGAGCCCCTGGTCACTCTCAGGCGGGTAAACCAGGTACCCCAGGGGCACCCGGAAAACCAGGTACTCCAGGGATTCCTGGTGATAAAGGTATCCCTGGTACACCTGGACCAATGGGACAAAGAGGTTCACCTGGATCCCCTGGAATTCCTGGACCTGCTGGAATTTCAGCTGTTGGAAAACCTGGACCATCTGGYCTCCCAGGTGCAATGGGTCCAAGGGGTGAGCAGGGTATAAAGGGACATCCTGGAATTCCTGGCCTTCCTGGTCCAAAAGGTGAACAAGGCATTGGTGTTCCCGGGGTACAAGGACCTGCAGGTCCAACTGGACCAATGGGCCCAACTGGTATGCCAGGCAAACCTGGAGTTGGCARCCCTGGTGCCACTGGCTACCCTGGAGAGCCTGGTAAATCTGGTTTGCCAGGAAGAGATGGAGCTCCTGGCCCAGTGGGTGCACCAGGTCTTAAGGGTCACACCGGGCCTCCAGGTGTAGGAGCCCCAGGAAAATCAGGTCAGAATGGTACACCAGGTATGCCTGGACCTATCGGGCCTAAGGGTCCACAGGGTCCTGCTGGTCAYCCAGGKTCCCCTGGCATGCCAGGTGTTGGCAAAACAGGTGAACCAGGAATCCCTGGAAGCAGGGGTGCTCCTGGAACTCCAGGAACCACCGGTCAGAAAGGAGAGCCAGGCCCAACTGGATTTACTGGTCATCCAGGTGGTCCTGGTGCAATTGGCCCAGCTGGTCCACAGGGTGCAAGAGGATTTCAGGGTGAGCCAGGCCCAGTTGGACCCAAAGGCGACATTGGTATGGTGGGTGCACCAGGCCCAAGGGGATCCAAAGGTGAGCAGGGAGCTCAAGGCTTCGGTGGAAAACCAGGTACCCCCGGGGCAGTAGGTCCTCCAGGAATTCCAGGTCATAATGGTGTTCAGGGTCCAAAGGGTTCACAAGGTCATGCTGGTTCCCCAGGAATCCCTGGTTCAAATGGTGCACCTGGACCTAAAGGACATACAGGCGGACCTGGAGCTCCAGGAAAAAGTGGTGAACCTGGAAGGCCAGGGTCAATGGGACCAGTTGGGCCCCCTGGACCATCAGGTCCACCTGGACTGAAGGGCCATCCAGGACTTCCAGGTCCACCTGGTCCAGTTGGTCAAGTTGCTAAGGGAGTTTCTGGTCCTCAGGGTCCCCCTGGACTTCCAGGTGAGAGAGGTCATGATGGTATCCCTGGCCCAGCTGGTCCTCCTGGTCCCCCTGGTCCACCAGGAGAAATGGTCTACCACCATGACAAGAGCATGCCAATCAAGTCCCATGAAGTCTTGATGCCTCATGAGATGATGAAGGCTCCAATGTCTGCCTTCAGTGCTGTGCTGACCGTGGCCTACCCCCCAGCTGGAGCCCCAATCCAGTTTGATCAGGTTATCTACAACGGAGAGCATCACTATGATGCACACAGRGGTGTGTTCACCTGCCAGATCCCAGGCCTGTACTTCTTCAGCTTCCACATGCATGTRAATGGTGCCAACGCCTTGGTGGCCCTCTACAAAAACGAGGAGCCTGTTGTTTTCACCTATGATGAGTACAACAAGGGCTTCCTGGACCAGATGTCAGGCAGTGCTGTTCTCATGTTGCACCCTGGGGACAGAGTCTACGTTCAGGTTCCTGATGAGGAGAGCAATGGTATATTTGCTGCAGAAAATGTTCATTGTATTTTCTCTGGGTTCTTAATCGCCTCTACGTGATTTCAAAAATCCTTCAAAAACCTCAAAACCTTACAAAACATTCAACTTCACAGAGGAATAGATCAGTTTACAGAGTTTAAATTAAGATTGTGAATTGGTTCTGGGGTTGATAAGTTTAACTGCCTCAGTCAAGTTTTCTAAGATATTTAATTTGGTTGGTGAACGACTCACTGAGATCAGTCTAAAAAGATACAGCCGAAAATAATCCCTGACCCATTTTCACCTTGTGCCTAAAGAAAGAAAAACACGGAATGATTCTGAAAAACATATTCTAAGTGGTGCTCTACATTCGCCTGGAAGCTTTACGGTGCTTTTTTTGTGTATGTCTTTATTAATGTTGTTGTTTAAGGATTTCTCTGTATTTACAAACTAAAAAAATGCAAAGCATTTGTAATATATGTCATTAGAGTTCAACACACTTTCGTAAGCACTTTGACCACCAAAGAACAAAGGAGGAGAAATTCAAACTGCTTTTTATAAAAATGTGTCCCATTGGATGTGTTAAGTTATGTACCACTTACTGATCAGAACACGGAATAAAAGTTTGACTTTGGAAAATATCTCTGGTGTGTTGAGTTGTTCTTCCACAGAACATAAATCTGTTCACTCTTACCTTTAAATGCAGATGTGTTGTAGTTGTGATCGATTGCAGCCAACATGTCTTTCCAAAAGTCAGAGTTCACCTCGTTGCCTCTCTGATTAAAAACAAAGCTAAACATTAACAAAGTGAATCTGTGATTTGTCTGTATATAAACTGATCTGTTCTGAAGACGTTTCACCTCCCACTCATCAGAATGAGGAGCTCCATGTTACTCCTGATGGGAAGAGAAAGTCTCCAGCTACAGAACAGAAGTCCAGTTGTTCTGTTTTGTCCTGGAGGACTGAATGAATCTAGCCCAGCGTCATTTCTCACCTTGTTCAACATGTCCACAACTTTTCCACAGAGCAGAACTCCCGGCAGGTCAAAGTAGTTGTCATAGAAATAGTATTTTGCTGAAAAGATCAAACGAAATGTTGAAAACCCTGTACAAACATCTAAAATCTGAGTTAAAGCTGTGAGGAACCCACCAGATCTGGTGAAGGATGTGTTGAGGCTGGTGAAGTGCTTCCATTCCCTCTTTGGACCGTAATGTTTGATGATCTCATCTGTGCTCATGTCGTTGGTTCCATGTGACGCTCTAATGAAGCAGAAACAAATGTTTAGCAACACTTTCAACGTCTGGAATCGTAATCACAGTTTTATGAAGCCAGAGTGTACCGTAGGATGGTTCCATCTTCAGCTAACTTCAGAAGGTTTCCATCTTCCAGATCCACCACCAACCCCTTAAAACTGAACAACGAGACAGAATGCAGAAATAAAACCATCAACATTAACAACATCCTGTTAACAAGCCGGGTCTGTGGACTCAACACTTATTATTCAATAAAATCATTAACTGTTGTTATGTTCAGACTGAAACCTTGGTGTGAACTGAACACAGATATGAGTTTGARATCAGCCCAACAAAACAAAAGACAAGACTTGAACAAAAGAATGTTAGACACATATCCTCACGTTTTCTTCGTCAAGTTCAAGTTCAAGTTTATTTATATAGCTCCAAGTCACAACACATGTTGTCTCAGGGCACTGTAGATAAACAGAACAATGTAAAGAAGAAAGCAGCAGATTGTGTTGAATCACTTCATCACAGTCTCCCATCCTGAGCAAACGGTGGAGAGGAAAAACTCCCTGCTAATCAGGAAGAAACCTCCAGCAGAACCAGGCTCAGGACAGGAGACCATCTGCCTCGACCGGCTGGTTGAGGTTGACATCGTCCAAAAGGTATACCATTTTTATTTGTACAAAATGTACCAGGAGGTTTAATGGTACCACATTAAATTGTCTTTCAGGTGCAAAAAAAAAACATTTTTTCACAATTCAAAGTTATCATTAATATCATGGCTTCAAGTGTGATCATATAATATTGACAGATATTTGGCTTCAGATGTGTTCAAATCAAAAGATCTTGTATCTTTTACCTGCTCCTTTTCGAACAAATAATGTAAAAAGGACCTGCTTAGAATGGATTATCAGTTCAAGAAAAATTTGATGGTTTCTTTTAATCTTGTTTTATTTTGTTTTGTTGCGTAAAGATTATTATT
>NW_013954696.1:24781-25183 GCF_001266775.1 Austrofundulus limnaeus
GATCTATCATGGTAGTCTGGATCAGATCTATCATGGTAGTCTGGATCAGATCTATCATGGTAGTCTGGATCAGATCTATCATGGTAGTCTGGATCAGATTTATCATGTTAGTCTGGATCAGATTTATCATGTTAGTCTGGATCTGATCTATCATGTTAGTCTGGATCTGATCCATCATGTTAGTCTGGATCTGATCTATCATGTTAGTCTGGATCTGATCTATCATGTTAGTCTGGATCAGATCTATCATGGTAGTCTGGATCAGATCTATCATGGTAGTCTGGATCAGATCTATCATGTTAGTCTGGATCAGATCTATCATGGTAGTCTGGATCAGATCTATCATGGTAGTCTGGATCAGATCTATCATGGTAGTCTGGATCAGATCTATCATGGTAGTCT
>NW_013954697.1:0-635 GCF_001266775.1 Austrofundulus limnaeus
TTATTTTACAGTTAAAATATATGTTTATTAAATAAAGTCTAATGTTATAACTAATCATGGATCCCTTTAAAAGGAGTCCAACTTTTTCCCGCATTTAACAAACAAAACTGATGTTGCTTTGAGTTAAAGATGAATTGTGTCATGAAACAGACACAAGCTCATCCCTGATCCCTGAGTAAAGAGTCCACATTCTTCTTTTATTGCTTCTGCATGTTGGTACAGGACAGCTCCCAGTCAGTGTTCAGTTGCCCATATCAACTGTTCCAACAGGCCTCCCGACTTTTTATTTGCATAAATTTTCTGCCTTTGAAGGGGAAAAAACCCCAGACACAATTGGCAAGCACATCAGCAAGTATAAATCATTAAAATTAAAACTAAATAAACCAAGCAGTGTGATGACTATGGTGTTGTTTTGTACACAGCACATGTTGGAAACACACGGTGGTCCACGGTGGTCCAACAGGGAACAGACTTTTTTTCTCCTCACAGATTTGCCTTTTTATGTTCGTGTTGAAGGGAAATAGAAGCAGAATCACAGAGGAGGAAGAAGCCGAAAAGGGTCAACGTAAACCCGCTGACAACGAAGCAGAAAAACAAATCAAACAACGAGAAAAAAAAAACACGTTATTGGAATT
>NW_013954697.1:1232-17746 GCF_001266775.1 Austrofundulus limnaeus
GGTGCAGGTATAACGTTTTTTTTGCCAAGAAGCATTGTTAAACAAATATATAATCTACCAAACACTAATTTCCTAATTTTTTTTGGGCTAAGTATGAATTCTGTATAACAACTGTTTTGTTTTGGGTGGTCACATCCACAACTTTTTGCACAGAACTGCAGATATTCTCAAAACCTAAATAAGCTCTTTGTAATTTCCCCCCCAAACTGCTTCAGCTGTTTAACGTCCCGTGTTTCCTGCTTTGGCTGAGTTAATGAGAAGAGAGGACCTTCATGCAAATGATCTGATGTGAATGGGAAGTGGCTCAGTGTGCCTCTTGTTTGTGGACGCGCAGACATGAGTGTAGCTCCTTTGTGGGGGTGTTTCAGAGATGGATGGGATGCCGTGATGAAAGGAGGTGCATGTGTAGCCGGAAACTGCAAGTGAAAAGAGCGGTTATTTAGGATAGGAGCTAATTGAGTGCGGTTTGGAGGAAAGAGCGGGTCCACTGTGTAAGTAGGAGCAGCTGTCAGAGCAAGCTGGGGACTGGGATGAAACGCAGCACAAAGATAGATTGTTTGAGTTAAGCTTTAGGATGTAAAAACAGTTTAATGAGGTTTTAAGAGTATTACGTAGGCATTTTCCAGTATTATAGGTTTTTGTTGACAGTGGTGATAATAGAAAAAAGCGGCACCGTGTATAAATTCTGTTTTTGGCATTCTTCATATCAG
This sequence comes from Austrofundulus limnaeus, assembly GCF_001266775.1. Classification (NCBI taxonomy): domain Eukaryota; kingdom Metazoa; phylum Chordata; class Actinopteri; order Cyprinodontiformes; family Rivulidae; genus Austrofundulus; species Austrofundulus limnaeus. The sequence continues at coordinate 1,943 of NW_013954697.1, forward strand.
CAGTTTCATCCATCTCTTCCCACAAAGTGAGTCTGTGAATGAAAGCCACGCCACTTCTTTCGTTTGACGGACGCTCACACCCGTCCTCCTGTATGTGAAAAGCATTGTGTGCAGGCAGCAGAGCAGAAGTAAAATGTGTTTTGTTAGTTGTCTGAAGCCCAGGGGGACCGGAACCCCATAAGCTCCCCTACATTATGTCCCGCATGGAGAAAACCAGTCTGTTCTTTTCTGAGAAACATTTTGCCATTAAAAATATGAAATAGGAAAACAGTCTGCTGTGTGTGCCTTCTTCTAAAGCAGCCTCTGTTTGGATGTTCAGATCAGTTCACCTGCAAACTGACTGCCATATTAGAGCTGGGCGGTATGACCCAAATTTTATATCACAATATTTTCAACAATTACACCGGTTTCACGATATTTGATGGTATTTTTTTTCCTCACAGCTCAACTGATAAAATTCACAAACTTTGCTTATTGACATTTTTCTTTTACTGTACCTCTGTATCAATGTTTCCCTCCTCTTGTAGGTTTTTTCTTCTTTGCCTGGTTGTAGACAGTAATCACGCATTTAGGTCCGATCATGAAGGGTTGAGAAAAAAATCATTATCTGGTCTATCGTTGTGTGTTAATAAACTTAAAAGGACGACTCACCTTACACACCAATCAACTCTGCTACACTGCAAAACTATCTACTCCCCCCCGGGCTTTTCACAATAGAAGCACGCTAGTGTCTCCATGCAATAACGTCTCCATTATAACGTAGCGTGTTAAATCTAACCGTGCACGAGACTGAAGAGTTGTTTACTATTCAGCGATGGTGAAAACGGGATGTTACATCAGACCATATAAGCAGCTGAAACACACCACCTGCCGCCAGTTGTTCCAACAATAACGTTAGCATGCTAATGTGCTTAGCGGTGCTGCGAGGGAACGTGTCCCCAGGGAAACAGCGGCCGCAACGAAACGTTCCGCACGTGTTCAGGCTATTTACATCGGTATTCAGAAAAGTCATATCATAACGAAAATAAAAACCGGTTTTCAGTACAAAACGGTATACCGCCCAGCACTATGTCATATCAGTAGAATTGTCAACTTTAAAATTTACAGATAATTTCACCACAAGAAATAACTAAATCTAAAGGATTTGTGAAGACCATGCATTTTTTTACATGGTCACAGGCAGGTCTGTGCTCTATGGAGTGAGGTTTACCTTCAGTCACTTGGTGGTCCTCAACAACACTGAATTCATGAATTTAGTTCAGACAAAACAGATTCTCCAAAATTGATCAAAGTTGCTGACGTGGGGTTCTGTGGAGATCTTATTAGCAGTCAGTATCATACCTACAGAGAGTAAATTTGATAAAAACTAACAGTTGGTCAGACTGTGGCCCCTTCTAAAGTGGATTTTTCTCCATCCCATGATTTACTGACTGTTTTATAAAATTTTACTATGTTGTCACTTTTGCAATGAACATTTATTTACACTGAAGATTTTGTCCCTCTGTTGGATTTAAAGTTTTGGGAAAAACATGTTTCGCAAAATGAAACATAGTAATTTTCTACAGACCAACATGGCCTTTAGTGTAAATTATAAGTACAACACAAACGGGACAGTGACATGTTTATAAAATAAAGCTGGCATGAATGTTTTGAGTTTAGACTTTCTTTTAAAATGATGGACACACTGTAAATATGGTCCCGGTCTGGCCAGTCCTGGCTCAAATCTTCTATGACAATTTCTTGATTCATCAAACTGTTCTGACCAGCAGACCGATGATAACAGCACCACAAAACACTCTTAAGCAAAAGAATCATCAAAACTTTGTTCAATATTAAAATAAATGTCAAAGATTTAGTCAAGATGGGACAGTTTTATCTCTGAATGTACTTGATGTTCAATATTTAATGCAACCAAGTAATAGTGTCAATGCTGAGTCAGCATTGACACTATTTTTCAGTTCATAGTTTCTTCCATCTGTTTTTTTTTTTTTGGACTCTAATTACTGCATATTTTTAAAATCTATTTCAGCCATTCAGGTTTCAAAACATTCAGTTTGTTCTGAACGTTACGGCTAAATTCAGATGTTTGTAATTGAGGATATTTATAGTTGTAACATTTATAGTTTTTCATATTTTTAATTTACTCTCGTTTCAAAGAAACAGTTCAAATCCTTGAAAACCTTTTAATATAGTCTCTGTTTCCCTTGTTTTTAACTTTTAGCTGATTTGCTGGTTGGTCGCTCATTTTATTTTTTTCAGCAAATTTTAGATTCTAACATTAACCTTTCAGTTTCAGCAAAATCATTCAGTATTCAGCATTCACACTGCATTGTTGCAGAAAACAATGTTTTATTATCTATATAATATAGCTTTGTACTGTTCTTAAATTCCTTTGAATTAGCCCAATGTTTTCTCCTTTTGTTATTTGTAGTTTTGGCAAGAAAGTTCCGATTAGACACTCACTGAATCAAACACACTGACCTGATTTCTGATTCCTTTGCCTAGACCCTCAGTGAGGACAGTTATTTTCCAGCCCCACATTTTAATTACAGACTACTCCTAAGTCGGAAAGAAATGTTTAGGAGTTTCATGCATGACAAATTTTTCTAGTGCAATTCTTTGAGCATTGCTTGTTATTTCAGGACGTTGAAGCTATGGTTCAAGTCATCGAAAGATGTTGAGAAACTACTGTGTTGCAAAACATCTGTAAAGCCTCACTGGACAGATATTCAGTCATTCTTTATGCTGTCATAAATGCAGGTTTAAAATTAAACTTTAAATAAAGCAGAGTAGCACACAATACAGTTGAACCGCAGCACAGCCTGCAGCAATTAAACATGCAGTCGTTTCTGTCATGGGATCACTTGCAGTGGTGTTCTTCTGCACTGCTATATCTTTGTTTTGACTGCTTGTCTTTGTGAAAGACCATCACTCGGAGGTTTCTTGTCCATATGTTTGATATTAGTGGTAAGGAACACATGGCCATTCAAAGGCAAACCCGGCGTGACATCATAGACCACAAGGCAAAGTGGGGCTCATCGAGACCCCAGGCTGAGGTCTGTTAACACCACCTGACTGTTTTCACCCATCTGCAGCTGTAAAGTTGAAGTAGTGAACTAGCAAGACTTTTTGTTTATGAGTTTGAGCTTTTTGCACAGCTGTGTCTTGACAGTAGAAAGCTTCTTTTAAATATCTATATGATGTTTTCAAAGAACACTGGGAGCTAAGTAAATTCATTGAAAAGCATCCACCCATGCATCTTTACGCTCTTTCCCATTCAGGGTCTCGAGGACCCGGTGCCCAAGTCCAGCAGTCACTGTGTGAGAGGCAGGGGACATTCTGGACAGGTCACAAGTCCACCACAAAGTGTCTATATGTGTCCACACTCGCTGGTGTTAAAATAACATTTGTGAAAGTGATAAATTTTAACACTCATTTTTTTGTTAATTCAGCACCAACCAGTATTTAATATTCAACAATTCTTGGTGTCACATTAACATAAAAATAGTGTTAGTGTTAAAATATAGTGTTAACAGTAACACCAGCCAGTGTTATATATTCAACAATACTGTAAGTAAAGTAAGTAAGTAAAGTTTTATTTATAAAGCACCTTTCACAGAAATATATTCACAAGGTGCTGTACAGTCATGAACAGTATAAAAATGGTGGAAAGAATAAAATGAATCAGAAAAACATAATTAAACATAAGCAACAAAAAATTGAAAACAACAAATCAAGAAAAAAATTCTGAAATTTTAAATCAAACACAAGGTCAATGCAGGGCAAAATTTACAATAATACACAAAAACATAATGAATGTGGGAGAGAAAAATATGGCGTAAGTTCAATAATTAAAAACACAGATTGTCAAGCATTTACAATGGAGGTAGGCTGGTAGTAATGGTGAAATGGTTAGCTAAACTCTTGAGAAAAAAAGTGAGTTTTTAGGAGTGTCTTGAAAGAGACAATGTTATCAATGGAGCGCAGATTAAAAGGGAGTTCATTCCAGAGCCTGGGGGCCACAGAGGAGAAGGACCGGTCACCACGGGTCTTAAAGCGAGTGAGGGGAACCATAAGGAGATGTTGATCCTGTGAGCGGAGGTCTCGTCTGGGGTTGTAAGGAGAAACTTTTAATCAGGTGCTTGGCCATGAAGAGCTCTGAAAGTGAGGACCAGGATTTTGAACCGGAGTCTGAATTGAACCAGAAACCAGTGAAGTTCTGCTAGGATCGGGGAGATGTGGGTGAATTTGGAGGTTCAAGTTAGGAGTCTTGCTGCCAAGTTTTGGACAAGCGGAAGACGAGTTAACTGTTTCTGGTTAAGACAGGTGAACAAGCTGTTACAATAGTCTAAGCGGCTAGAAATGAAAGCATGAATTACCATTTCCAAGTCTGAAGTAGACTGCTAGAGTAGAGTACTAGGTGTCATATTAACATTTCAACAGTGTTAAAAGTATCACCAGTGTATTATTTTTTACAAAGGAAATTGTGGTGTTTGAAACACCACAAGGTGTCAAATACACCATCAATTAAACTCTCTGTGGCGTTTAGAGATGTGACGTCCGCGAACAATCCGAATCTTTTGAACGGCTCTTTACAACGAACGATAGAAGCTGAATCGCGGGCAGTAACGAGCCATTTGTAGCTTTATTTCTTTTATTCCTCATACAATCTTTATATTTTTCAAACTTAAATCACTCCCGCTTTGCTTTTTCATAGAAAACAGGCAGAGTTGTGGAGTAAAGAAGCTCACGGTGAAAGGGGGAGGGGGGGTTTCCTCTTGACAAACACATGGTTCCACCCACGTGACGGGATTACATCATTACATATGGCCACAAGATGACGTATTTTCCAACGCGATGACGTAATACGTTCAAAATTGAATGGCTATTTTGAACGGCTCTATAAAACAAACGGCTCCCTAAGATCCGGATCCCTTCAAAGAGCCATTTAACCCATCTCTAGTTGTGCTGCATTAACACTATTCAGTAGTTAATGGAAACGTATAATGGAGTCACCCTTAACACACCAGGACATACCTCTCACTCATGGTGTCGATTTTTGGCCAATAACATAAACTTGTACAACTTGTTTTACAACTTGATCAAAATGAACAAGAAAACTAACCAGAAATCTAATTTTTACTCTCACAAATGTGTTTAATAATCATAAACATGCAAAAACATAATTTCTGCAAGATTTCTCAGCAAGGAATGCTGGGTAAATACTGGTCTGTCTGACATGAGGTGGAAGAGGGTGGGGCTTTTCAGAAAACTTTCAACACTGCATGGTGTTAACAACACTGTTAAGTGTTATATAAGACAACTGTGGGCAGAGCTTATTTAACACTATCCAGTGTTGAGACAACACAGAGGAAATCAACACTGTGAATTAACTCCAACACAGGGTGTGAGTGTACTCAGAAAGTGTTAAAACAACACTAGGGGATGTTAAATCAACAGCCAAAAGTTTAACACTGAAATTTTAACACTCCTGTTTTTCCTGTGTAGGGACAACTTAGAGTCACCAATTACACTAGCATGTATGTTTTTGGTTTGTGGAAGGAGACTGGAGAAAACCTATGGGTGCATGGGGAGAACATACAAACTCCAAGAAATGCCAATGAAAAACAAATTTACAATATAACATTTGTGCACAAAAATAAAATTATCTCATTGAAACTGAAAGCGTAATGATGCAGTGATTTAGATATTAATCCCAAGCTGAGATGAAAACTAAATACCATGAGATTTGTAGATAATGTAGTAAAATATTAGTATTTTACAACTTTAACAGACATTAGTTTGGGATGTAATGACCATACAAGCCTGTTTATGTTGGAATCCACTGTGAGTGGAGTTAAAAGTTCTGTGGTGACGCTCTGAGGCCTCACATCAGCAGTCTGAGATGACTGGACGGGTCTATTTCCTGGAGTTGCTGTGTCTGCTCACCTTGTGTTTCTTTAGGCGTGTACATTTGTTTATGTGTGTGCAAGATGTGTAATAACACGACCTTATGGGAAGTGGGTTTCTACATGGGTCCGTTTATTGACGACAGTTTGAGGGCAGCCCACACGTGCTTTTGTGCTGCTCAGCGTCCAGTGGTTGGCTAGGCCACGGCTTCTCCTTGAGGTTATTTTTCTCACCGTGCTTTGTTTTCACAAAATGAGGTCGTGGTTCTAAAATTGGACTCCACTCAGGGAACAGGCCTACAAGACCCTCAGACTGCCCTTCTCTTAGAAAGCTGCCCTTTACCCTCAGATTTAGAACAGAAAAACCTTTCAGAGGAAGTGAATCCCAGCTTTACTGAAGACGAATGAAAAACTTGATCCTTGGAACAGATTTTCCATTACCTGTTGTTTAACATGCTTCAGTATGTCTAGAAACGTCTTTTTTCACAGTTGATTGCTTAACATTTCATTCTGGCTAATCAGATTTAATTATTTTCTTTTTTAACCAAATTTCACAAATCATTCAGATGCTCTGCATAATAAACCAAACTGAAAGCTAAAATTACACTGAAATAACTCAGTCCAAACCATAGCTTGTCAAAAAGACTTTAAGTTCTTTACTTTAAATGATCCTTTCTGATAAAAGAATAGCATCAATATACTATACAGCTGAGACCACTGAACTTGACACTCTGCAGCTGCTATTTGTAGCATTTGGGTCTTTTTTTACGGCAAAAATGTTGCCTAGAAAAAAAATTCCTCAAAACACTTTGTAACCCTTGAGCTGCTTCACTACAAATCTCACAAAGTTAGTTTGCAACTGTAAGTCAACAAATTGAGCATCAAATACATTTCCTTTCTACTCCACTAAATGTCAGCAGTTCAGTGGGATTTTCAGGAAAAACCAAACCCAGAACACAGCAACTGCCAACGTGATCCAGTGCCAGTGGATCATCCTTCCATGTCTGTAGCCTGTGGAAAGAGTCGCGGTGGAGGTGATGTGGGCCTCATGCATGGAAATTTCTGTCGCTTTTGTTGCTTTTCCATGAGGATGAAAGGTCACCGGAACAAAACACAGAAAGCTCCAGTTAAATTTATGTGCTAATGTTCTAAGTCTGCTCCACAAAACAGTAGTCCTCAGTGTTCAGTTCAATTATCTTCATTAGTCTAATGACTTTTTCAGCTGTGTCAAACCTAGAAAGTTCTGCTGATTATAAGTTATTCTGGCGAGTTATGATGAGCAGCAATGTTCAAGTGAACTTGTCTGTCCATTGCTTTCAAGAGTCTATGGTGCCACTGGCCTGTCAGCAAAGTGCACCACAGAAAATACACCAGGGAAAGTTATTGTCCAGTTCTTTCATATTTCTATCTCCATCACAGAATCAGAATCAGTTTTATTGCCATTGTCAGTGATAAACAAAGACTAGGAATTTGCAGTCAAGAACACCCATTCTTATTACACACACATAACAAACATTGGGGAGAACGGATGTTCAGGTCTTTCACAACATGCTCGCGCTACCTTTTGCAGCTTGGAATACACACAATAGGAAAGATGAGTTTAAAAAGATGCTCTGATCCTATTTTTACACAGAAACACAGAATCGTATGCTAAAAAAACACTTGCTCAGTGCAGGACAGCTAGGGCTGGGGAAAACACATGGTAAGGGGTGGGATGCAGCTGAACAGGTGACGTTTCAGGTTAATACTATGTGCTGGAACCAATCAGAGACCTCCAAAGTCCAAAACAAGTTGTTATCAACCCAAGTACAGCCTATCAGAGTTAAGTTCTCTGTCCCACCACCGTGGCCTTCAGACTGGACCACCCACGGATGATACAGGGAGGGAGTGGGGAAACAAGCCTTCGTTCACATGTCAACCAGGGAAGTTTTTATCACTGCCGAGCTCCAAGGTCAGCAGCTGCAGGGACCCAAAAGATAAAAAAATTGTTTTGGTACAAGCAGCCTTGAATTTCTTGTTGCTTTTTGGTCTTAACTGCATCTCTTTAATGGCAAAAAATGCCAAATGTTGCGAATATCGTCACCTCCTCGCCTCTCTTTCCGTCTGAAACTTCATCCAGGTGTAATCCTACTCCTCACCGGCATGCTGCTGAACTGCGATTCTTGTCAGAATCACACCCAGTTTGCGACTTATCTCCCCCAACATCCGAGTCTGTACGTTTCTAGTATGGGAGATACTATCCATGGTTCCTGACAGCTTTTGGCATCTGTGTCATGAGCTGGAAGTGGGCAGCAATACTACTAGCGTACAGGGCATTGGACACTGACTCCATGTGGTTTGGGAAAACTTAGAGCATGGTTAAGGCCTTAATTCAGCAACACTCCTCCCAGTTTGCTTTTTTCCCTTGTCTATGGGGATTTCATTTTAAACTATCTATGCACTGTATAGTTCTATCAGCACTCCAGTTCCCAGAGTCTTTCACCCAGCCCCGTCTACCAGCTTGGCCTCGCCTTGTCACAGTCCTAATGTCCAAATGGCTGATGAATGCACTGATCACATGCTAATGATCTGTAGGAGTCATTTGATCCATCGTAAGTTTTTGATCAATATAATTAACTCTCTCTTTCTGAGAGGCCCATTCAATAAATTGGAATAAGGATTTAGTTACACTGTGTAGAGAGCGCGCTGACGTCCCTTTGGTAACACATGGGTTTGTTTAAGCTCCATTCCTGACAGTCGTCCTTGCTCCTCTGCTTATTTAATCCATGACAAAGTTTACATGGAGTAGAACTGGAAGAGAAAATGCACAAAACTATTTATGTTTTACTAAAAAAAAAGGTGTCTGTTCAAAAAGTCAACCAAAATTTGTATGAGTTTGGAAATTGTTGAATCACCTATATAGTTCTGACAAATGGGGAAGCTAAGCCGATATCATTTCTCTTAGCTTAAGAGCTCAAATCATTTAAAGTGAGTTTCTGTGGAAAACCCAGCAAACAATTAATATCTTACCTGTTAGTGTATCTCTTTGAATGGTGTTGAACAGTTTAATTCAGAACAAATTGAGTCCAAGCTGAGCCCAGACCAAAGTGGGTTGCTGCTGTAGTAAAATTACTTGCGTCTAAATAATTCACAGCAGTTCATGCAAAATATTCCTGCCTAATGGGGATGTCATGCAAAAATCTACTTTTTTAGTTGTTAAATTCAGTTTTTTGTGGATTTGGAGTCTCTAGGAGTGCAAAAATTTAAAATGTAGCTAGTCTCTTGAAGGTAGATGTTTTTAAATTCTGTTTGGGTCATACTTTTACCCTGTTCAGTTTTCTCTATTTTCTGTGATGTTTTCTGAACTATTATGTCAAATTTTCTGAGATGGAATTGGCAAAAGGTCTGGATTTACCAACTCCTCTTCATTCTTCTCTGGTTCTGGGTCATGTAAGGCTGGATGGAGAAGTCCTGTTGTTGACATATTTTAATGATATTTTTGTAAATAAAAAGTTTCTGTGCCGCTGTATAGTCATAAACCCCTCTATTCAATTTGAATGGACCAGTCTGGAAGCCAGACGGGGGTGGGTTGGTGCCTCGTTTGGATTTAAAGGGACAGCATCAAAACGAGTTGATCTGAGACACGCCTCAGAAAAGGAGTGAAAGAGGGGCTTGTGGAGTTACGATAAGGAGGAATTCAGACCAAAGCATTGTAGTTCCACTTTATAAAGACCCCACTTGAATGATTTAATAGTGAAAAAGAAGAATTTAAAAGCATAATTTGTCTCCTTTAAAGAGCTTGAAGGCTGCACTGAAAATGCTACAGCTGATTGCTGCTGCCACTTTTTGCACTTGTAAATGTTCACACATTTAGATGTAACTACAGTAATTGGGGAATACAAAATTGACAGTTACGGGGGTTAGACAACGAAACTGAAACACCTGTCTTTTTAGTGGGAGGTTTCATGGCTAAATTGGACCAGGCTGGTGGCCAATCTTCATTAATTACACATTGCACCAGTAAGACCAGAGTGTGAAGGCTCAATTAGCAGGGTAAGAGCACAGTTTGATTCAAAATATTGCAATGGACACAACATTATGGGTGACATACCAGAGTTCAAAAGAGGACAAATTGTTGGTGCACGTCTTGCTGGAGCATCTGTGACCAAGACAGCAAGTCTTTTGTGATGTATCAAGAGCCACAGTATCCAGGCTAATGTCAGCATACCACCAAAAAGGACCAACCACATCCAACAGGATTAACTGTGGACACAAGAGGAAGCTGTCTGAAAGGGAAGTTATGGTCTAAAACCAGGTGTTTCAGTTTCATTGTCTAACCCCTGTCTGTGACATAGCAATTCTGTGAATGTTGATGAAGTTTTGAAGATTGAAGTTGTTTCAAATCGGCAGTAATTCTGATGGTGGTCAGAGGGTCCGGTGGCGCTGGTGAATGGCAGCCCTGCCTCTGTCAATTCGTCCCAGGGCAGCTGTGGATACAATGTTGCTTACTACCCATCAGTGTGTGAATGTGTATGTGAATGAGTGAATATCTATAAGTGTAAAGCACTTTGGGGTCTGGAGGGCCTTGACAAAGCGCTCTATAAGTTCAGTCCAGCAGTAATCTACTTTGGTCAGTAGCTTGCCAACAACTTACCTTTCCTTATCAGTCCCACCACTTTTAAAATGATGAAGTGCAGCTTAAACCTATTCATATGGGATAAGCATTATCTGGAGAGCCCATGTAATAAACAAATTACTCCCCAACATCTTTTTATGTGGCACATTAACACGGGATAACTGAAGCCCTCAATAAATGTGATTTTGAAGCCTGGTCAGTCGACACATTGAACACAGCAAGGGTACGTGCACCAAAGTATCCCACAAGGCTGGGCATGCCGCATCATTTAAAGTTTGTTCGTCAAGCTTTTGCTCTCCTATTTACAACATTTCAGAAGCTATAAAATGTTCTGCTGCATGTCTTTTTGGAGAATACTACAACAATGTAAGCTCCAAGTATAAATGCCTACATCGCTGGCGTGAGTGCTCGTGCTCCCGGTGTGAGTGCCCAAATCGCGAGCCTTCGCTGCACTGTGGCCGCAGCTCAACGCTCAACATCAGCCAGAAGGCTACAAACAGAAAAAAATTAATTTATCTTACCACACAGTGAGCCACCATCTGCATCTGATTTTGCTCCTTCTTTTCAGAACCCCCCCCCCCCCCCACACACACACACACACACACTTTTTTGTTCATTTCTTGATGCTGCACGTTATGGGTCGGGTTTTGCCGGCCCGGACACCAAAAGGTTTTCATTGCACTCCAATCCAACCTCTATTCTTCACAAAAAGTAAATAAAAATGCACACAGGAAACAAAAACTGCCTAATTACATATGGGATTTAACCCATTTCTATCCAAATCCCAGAGATGCCTATTCGCCTTGGATTAATATTATCACAGGACCCCTCATTTCAGCAAAATATAGTAGGTCATTTGCGAGGAAATTTTTACTTTACAAATTCCTGACATGGCTAGTTCACATGGGATTAACAACACAGACAACCTGTGTAATTATTACAAATAGAATGAGGTCCCTAGGTAAAACTAATCACTTCAGAAAATGATCCAAGTTAACTGTATTTTCACTCTGACCACTCATTAGGTCCCTAAACTTAGTGGAGAAATAAAACAGTCATTTGTAACAAAAGTTGTTTTATAACAAGATGAAATGGAAAACTCACTGGATGGGACAGAGGTGGATTCTGGGTATTCTGGTTGAATATTTTGTAAAACTCCACAGCTACAGCCTCCGACCTACTAAATGTGTTACAGCCTCATAAAAATGTGAAAAAGACACCAAGAAAAAACATTTTTATTACACGTATAAAACAAAAGCATTTTTTAAATTCAATTTGTGTGTAAAAATGTTTTGCAGGGCTTAATTTAAAGTGATGTGGGTTTGCAACAAGCTTTGTTTGGGTCACACTGTTTTGTTTGCATCACTTTAAAATAAAGAGTAAAATAGATTCTGGTTTTACACTTGTGAATGCAATGAAACCATGAGCCTGGATTTTACACTGCATAAACTGTTCATCTAACCAAGTTTTAAACTCTTATATCAGCCAAAGAGTCTTTTTGATCTTGTTTTGAGACTGATTTACTAAACAAGAACTGATTGTGTAAGAATAATCATCTTGTTTTCAGAATGTGTAAGATTATTTGTCTTGTTAGTCTGAAAATTTGACTCAAATTAGGTCAAAAATTTCTGCCAGTGGAGTAAGAAAATTTTACTTGGTAAGATTCTTGAAACAAGAAAAAATTGAGTCAAATCAAGTATTTCAAGAATCTTACCAAGTAAAATTTTCTTACTCCACTGGCAGAAATTTTTGACCTAATTTGAGTCAAATTTTCAGGCTAACAAGACAAATAATCTTACACATTCTGAAAACAAGATGATTATTCTTACACAATCAGTTCTTGTTTAGTAAATCAGTCTCAAAACAAGATCAAAAAGATTTTTTTGGCGGGATGTAAGATTTTAAAAAAGTTAGATGGACAGTTTTTGCAGTGTATCATTTGCATGATTGCAAAATATTTGACTCTGTCTAGGTCAAGCAGACATCTTCCAAAAGTGTGCAAAAGTCTTTCTAGAACTATGTAATGCTCATTTGATGGATTACCACAGGCTTTTCTGCTGCCCTGATCTGAGGAAATGCGGAGCATATTTCTTTCGAAGGATGTAAAAGCAAAGCTCCCAAGCTCACAGTATTAAAAAAAACAAGTATACATTTGTGATGTGCGAAAGTCACCCATGCATAAAAAAACATCATAGGGAACACATTTTGTTTGAAGTCATTTCTTTGTGGTTTTAATTATCTATCTCTTGAAGATTTTCTGTGAATAACATAGTTTTATTTCTGTGGGATTTTAGCAGGACTGTGAAGTGCCATATGTGCCATAAATTTTGTCGCAGGATAAAGGAGATAAATAGTTTTTTGTCTAATGTTAATTTCATCTTTTGCTGTAAGTAATGTAAAAATAAATCAAGTTTATATTCAAACACAGCACTAACATAATTTCTCTTCCCACCCCCTTTAATGCTTAATGTTGTTTATTGTTAGGAAAGATTTACAAAATCATCTCATTACATAAATAATTTATTAGGGTCTGGAAGAATGGCTGCTCAGTTTGTTCATTTTAGGATCACTTTACCCACTTTTGGATATGTTGTATCAATTAGCTGGTTTTGGGCAGAAAGCAGAGGAAAAATTAATGTTTCTAATTTTGAGTGTCATGGTTTCTGCATATGGACCATCATCGTTCCAAAGAAAACTTCTACCCCTATATTCTCCATTTTATTGAGCTGAATTGCAGTAAAACGTGATCCACAAATACATAAACGCATTAGACCTCACTGGGAAGTGCCATTAGGGCTTGGAGCAGTGGTAAAATCCATCTCAAGTGTGTGCCAGTTTGTTGGTCTACAACCTGCAGTTACACCTCTCATCACTCAGACCATTAAAGAACACGGCCTGGTCCACGTGGAGCTGAGGCAGCTGAAGTGATGGAGCGTGCGGACGCTCGAATCTCTTCTGTCCGAACGTCCAAATGTCTTTTTGGCCCTTTGTGGACTTTTCCCCTATGCAACAGCAGCTGTCAGACAGTGGTTGTTGGCAGGGCGTTGCTCCTGACTAGCTGGTCTGACCAAACACTTGTGCTGTTGCTCTGAGCCACAGGCAGAGCACTGAACCCTGAAGCCTGCCTCCGACTACCAGCTGACGTGATGTGGTTCTTGGGTTCAGTGACTGCTGAGATGAAAAATGGCAGCCTAGGTGAACTGGATTTCCTGTGTGTACATTGTTGCATCAGAACCGGCGGGTTCTGGCAGAAGAAAAATAAAACGTCTGATCTTCTTTTTCTTTTCTTGTGTTTACCCATCTGTCATTAATAGTTTCAAAGTTGGTTTGCAGCTACACAAACTGTGATTTGTGACCCTATTATTTGAACAAGAAGACTTGCCTTCTTCTCTCTTTTATAAAATATGCTACTCAGTCTTCCTTCAGAAAGATCTCCAGATTTGGCAGCAGAATAGTGAAGCTTGGTTAGTTTGAGTGATGGCCGACACTATGGCAACACACTTGTGTTTTCAGTTGGACGTCTCAGTAGGTCCCGTTGTGCACTGGTGTACTGGGACAGTGGATGTTTAAATGTATGAGGTGAGCTATTAAAGAGTTTGCTAATTACAGAGGTGGGAAAAAAGGTAGATAGTAAATCTTTTAGATTATAGGTTGGAGGTATAGTTAGAAAAACTATCTGCAAACTCAACACTTTATCGTAGAGGCCCCATGATTGCAGAGCTGGATGGCCATGATGTTAAGACATGATGGCATTAAAGGCTCACAGCTCAGGCTGACTCTACATGGAAGTGATGAATGTAGAATAATAAAATGTACAGAAAGTGTTGGGTTGCACATCCCCAATTCCAATGAAGTTGTGACGTTATATATAAACAAAAACAGTTTATAATCTTAAAAAGTCAACCAATGTTCAACTAAATACACCATTAATACTGAAGCTGGCTCAATGCTCGGAAAGCTCCGGGTCCTGATAACATTCCTGGTCGTGTGCTTAAGGACTGTGTCTGGGAACTCGCAGAGGTTTATACAGACATTTTTAACATCCCTCTGAGCCAGGCTGTGGTTCCCACATGCTTCAAAACCACCAACATCAGTCCCAAAGAAGGCGTCACCACTGTGTTTTAACGACTACCGCCCGGTCGCACTCACCTCCATCTCATGAAGTGCTTTGAATGGCTGGTCATGCATCACATCAGGTCATCCCTCCCCACATCCATTGACCCCTACCAGCTTGCATATCGATCAAACCGCTCCACTGAGGATGCCATCTCCACTGCTCTCCACTCTGCCCTTACACATCTGGACAAGAACAACACTTACGTCAGAATGCTCTTCATTGACGTCAGCTCAGCATTCAACACAATCATTCCTCAACAACTCATTCACAAACTGGACAGTCTGGGGCTGAGCACATCGTTGTGCAACTTGCTACTAGACTTTCTGACTGGAAGACCACAGGCAGTGCGGTTTGGCAACAACACATCCAGCACCACCATACTGAACACAGGGGCACCCCAAGGATGTGTGCGAAGTCCCCTCCTGTTCATTAACCCATGACTGCGCACCGGTACACTCCTCCAACCTCTTCATCAAGTTTGCGGATGACACAACAGTGGTGGGTCTTATCAGCAACAATGATGAGTCACACTACAGGAGCGAAGTTAGTCGTCTGGCCTCATGGTGCAAACAAAACAACCTCTCTCTGAATGCTGAGAACACCAAGGAGATTGTGCTGGACTACAGGAGAACCTGCGGACAGCACAGTCATCTGTCCATCAACTGCTGTGGAGCGGGTGAGCAGTACGAAATTCCTGGGTGTGCATGTCACAGAGGATCTCTCCTGGTCCACCAACTCAGCAGCACTGGCCAGGAAGGCAAATCAGCAACTATTTTCTCCGCAAACTAAGAAGAGCTGGTGCCCCCACCCCGATCTTAACCACCTTCTACAGAGGGGTCATCGAGAGCATCCTGACCAGTTGTTCCACCGTGTGGTATGGGGCCTGCACAGTAGCCTGACGCAGGACCCTCAAGCGCATTGTAAGAGCAGCTGAGAAGATTGTTGGCACCCCTCTCCTCTCCCTTCAGGACTTGTACAGCACCAGCCTCACAAGGAAAGCCCTCAGCCTGGCGAGAGATGCTACCCACGCACTGCACAGCTTCTTCAGCCTGCTGCCATCAGGGAGGAGACTGAAGAGTCTCCAGGCCAGGACCAGTAGACTGAGAGACAGCTCCATCCACCAGGCTATAAGAATGCTCAACTCACTCTCCATATATATATAT
>NW_013954697.1:18746-20283 GCF_001266775.1 Austrofundulus limnaeus
CCATCCATCCATCCATCCATCCATCCATCCATCCATCCATCCATCCATCCATCCGTCATCCATCCATCATCTATCCATCCATCATCCATCCATCCATCCATTCATCCATCCATCCATCTTCCATCCATCATCCATTCATCCATCCATCATCCATCCATCATCCTTCCATCTATCCATCCATCCATCCATCCATCCATCCATCCATCTTCTTGTTCCAGAGTCAGGTCTTGGGGGCAGCAGCTTGATCAGGGAGGTTCAGACCTCTCTTTCCTCAACCACCTCTTCCAGCTCTTCTGAGAGGACTCCAAGGTGTTCCCAGACCAGACAAGACATATTGTCTCCAGTGTGTCCTGTGCCTTCCTAGGGGTCTCCTCCCAGTTGGACATGCCTGAGTGGCTCTACTCTGAGTCTCTCCTGGAGAACTGAACTTCTAAGCGAGTGTCCTGCAGAGAAAACAGATTAAAACCACTTGTATCAGTGATCTTGTCTTTTTGGTCACTGCTTCTGGTTATGACTTTTGGTAATTCAGAAAGTTATATTTTTGCGAAATTTAGCTTTTATAGACATGTTTTTTTTCTCATAGTAAATGAATGAAGCTGTCTTCAAAATCCTTAAAGTGCTAGTGACATCAAAAGTAAAAAAAAAATATGAATGTTTGTTTTTGTGGGAAGATTACATGAATAATATGGGATAACATAAAGATGAACAATTGATTTCTGCATGTTCAGTAACAGGAAGTGATGTCAAAGGGGAATGTCTGTATGTGAACAGAGCGTTGCTACAACAGAGTAATCTGATGTTTCTTTAGATGATTTTGAGTCACTATCAGAGACATGATGAAGAGTCAGAGTTCAGATTGTTTCAATAAAGACCGTTTTCTTTTTTAAAGGGTTACCCTTTGATGTCACTTCCTGTTTCACTTTGCCCATGGGCGAAATTTTCAGTGGGGTTAGGKGGGGTTATAGCCTGGTTTAAACCAGACCCTGTCCTTCACTTTGCTTCGTACAAGGGTCTGGACTTGATGCATAGAGAATCGTTTCTTGCAGGAGGCGTGGCCTCTGCTGAAGCGTGTGTGTTGTTGGTGTGACGGAGGCTAAGCTAAGAAGCTAACAGGAAATCGCGTGCGCTGTAAACAACCCTACTGAGAGGAGAAATATACTGAGCCAAATGAAACGACTGTAAATGAGAGATGCTGTTTTGTCCGACAAATTTATTTTAATTTGGAAGCCTTGTCAACACAGACTGGCTTCATTCACTTCCTCCACTGTCGTATGCTAAAATAACTAGCAGACACTGCGCAGAAAGTCAATGTTGTTCAAAACTCCTCCTTCTGTTCTCTGATTGGCCCGGCTAAAAATCTGCCAAAATCATTGGGCCTCATGCAAGAACCGTTCGTACGCACAGATTTGTTCTTAAGTTGTGCGTACGAGTGATTTAGGAGAATTTGTGGCATTCACCAATGTTTTCATCTAACCCATCACTAATCTAACCATAATGCTAACTTAATGCTAATCTAACCCATCACTAATCTAACCAT
>NW_013954697.1:21283-22431 GCF_001266775.1 Austrofundulus limnaeus
TATGGTTAGATTAGTGATGGGTTAGATTAGCATTAAGTTAGCATTATGGTTAGATTAGTGATGGGTTAGATGAAAACATTGGTGAATGCCACAAATTCTCCTAAATCACTCGTACGCACAACTTAAGAACAAATCTGTGCGTACGAACGGTTCTTGCATGAGGCCCATTGTCTTAATGGTAGAAGTCCCAGACGGAGCAGTGGAGGGAAACTATAATTGAGCAGAGCTGTGTAGGAAGGCAAGGGCCAGGCTGGGGGGGGGTCATGACCCCCACAATAATTTGTTCAATATAACCCCCAATAGAATTACATTATTTGTTCTAACAATATAGAAATGAACTGGTTAAGTGCACAGAAGCAGCTCTCTTGTTGTCTTTAGGAAATTTTGATGTGATTTCCAAAGCATTGAATAAATCGTTTTACAAAAGTAAATGATTTAGTAAATAAACAAATGCAGGCAGACAGTGTAGCCCCACAGTGGTAGACCTAAAGTTATACCCTTGTCTAAGCCAAGTTCAAAATAAAATGTGTTATGCGACAAATGTGTAGAACTATGTTATTATGCTAAAAATAAAGATGTTTTCTTTTACTTTTGTGTTTGAAGGATTTGCATGTGGCACGTTAAAGTCCTTCAAAAATCTTCATAAATCTTTAGTTTATGTTTTATTTAAAATTTCGTGCTTCTTTCTGCTATTTTAAACTTTCAATGCTTAACTGAGCTCCTTTGTGTTCATTTCAGCTGTTTTCTGTGTTTTTACCTACTTTTTAGCTAATTTGAGTTTTTTTCCCAACTCAGTGTTTNAAAAAGTATCTAAAATACAGAATCACCCTCAGTCTACAGATGCAGGAAAAATAAATAATAAAGATAAGAGCTCTAACTTACAAAAACACAACATTTTAACGTGTGTTGGACATCAATAAGAAAAGTACAAAGCATCAAACTTATATTTTCTACTAAACTATACTGCTCATTTCTGCAGTGGTAATCACAGCAAGCAAACACAAACAAAAACTCTGTGGAGTATTTTACACTGAATGTCCTGTGACTAATGGACCATGTCACTGACCACTGAGTGACCATATCCCTGTGGTATGTAAATATCAATAACAATCACTAAAGAAGCAACATTATAGGACAGTATAAATAAC
>NW_013954698.1:0-9318 GCF_001266775.1 Austrofundulus limnaeus
AGTCTCCTTTAGGAATATTACTTGAGTAAAAGTATTAAAGTATCTGATATTTTTTGTACTTGCATATTAAAAGTAAAAGTATTGATTTAAAATGAGCAGTTAGATTTTCTGTAATGACATTTATTAGGAGGTGACCTCCCCAGAAAATGCAGAAATGATTATATTGTATTAAAATAATTAATTAATGTTAAATTTAGGATGCACTAGTTTAGATGTTTCAGTTTATATACATAAATCAAGGCTGCACAAACATTTTCCCCAAAATGAAAATCTATCTGAGGGCTGCAGCCAAATGCAATAATATAATTCATGAAATACAAATACTTCTTAAGTAGAGCTGGGCGGTATGACCCAAATTTTGTATCACGGTATTTTCAACAATTACACCGGTTTCACGGTATTTGACGGTATTTTTTCCCTCACAGCTCAGCTGATAATAAAATGTACAAACTTTGCTTATTGACTTTTTTTCTTTTACTGTATCTCTGTATCACTGTTTCCCTCCTCTTGTTCGTCTTTTCTTCTTTGGTTGTAGACAGTAATCATGCATTTAGGTCCGATCATGAAGGGTTGAGAAAAGATTATTGTCTGGTCCATCGTTACGTGTTAATAAAATAAGAACGACTCATCTTGTACACCAGTCAACTTCGCTACACTACAAATCTACTTCCCCCGGGCTTTTCACAATAGAAGCACGCTAGAGTCTCCATGCATTAACGTCTCCATTATAACGTAGCGCATTAAATCTAACCGTGCACGACACTGAAGAGTTGTTTACTATTCAGCATTGGTGAAAACGGGATTTTTTTTTTACGTCAGACCATATAAGTGGCTGAAACACACCACCCACCGCCAGTTGTTCCAACAATAACGTTAGCATGCTAATGCGCTTAGCGGTACTACGAGGAAACGTGTCCCCAGGGAAACAGTTCACTGGTGGCTGCGACGAAACGTTCCGCACGTTCAGGCTATTTACACCGGTATTCAGAAAAGTCATATAACAAAAATAAAAACCGGTTTTCGGTACAAAACAGTATACCGCCCAGCACCATTCTTAAGTACAGTACTTTTATTTTAATGATTATGTCCTGCTGGAGTGTGACATGATTTGTTTGTGTACAAACTAATACAGTATCAGAATTTTATAAATGTATACTTCTCATTCAGCCACAATTAAATTCACTCTATCTAGGAGGCACAGTTTATATGGATAATATTTATTTTTTACAATAACAAGCTGGAATGAAAACAAGCAAAAATGAAATAAAAGTAACAACTTTCTACTACTTGCCTCTTTTAAAAATGTATGAAGTAGAAAGTACAGATAACTGAAAATGTAAAAAGTAGAAGTAAAAAGTATGGTAGGCTGAATAATAATTACTCAAGTAAAGTACAGATTCTACTTAAGAACAGTAACACAGTATTTGTACTTGGTTACTTTACAACTCTGATAAAATATGTTTGTAAACCCTTTCGGAGAATAAATATTGGCATTCACCTACCTTATAGAGTTTTTGGTGTTTGTTCCTGTAGAAGGTGTAGCTGACTGTTTTTTGTCTGTAGGCACACTGGAGAACTTGGAGGAACTGTACCTGAACGACAACCCCAATCTGCACAGCCTCCCGTTTGAGCTGGCCCTCTGCAGCAAGCTGTCCATCATGAGCATTGAGAACTGTCCCCTCACCCACCTGCCACCCCAGATTGTCGCTGGAGGCCCCTCTTTCATCATCCAGTTCCTCAAGATGCAGGGACCGTACCGTGCCATGGTCTGAGCCAAGATCAGCTCAGTGCCATCTCCAAACCCTCTGCTTACTCTGTGCCCTTTTGCCTGCCTGCCTGCCTGCCTGCCTGCCCGCCCCAGGACGTGTATCGTACACTAAAGACTACGGTCAGTGTGGGTAAAACATAAAGGGGGAGGTTGACGAGAATACAGTTTTGTTTTCTATCCTCGGGCAGAAAGGAGGCATATCTTTGGATATTTTCTGTGTTGCTCCAGAGTTTATCCTGGTCATGTCTGACCCCAGCCACCAAGCCCCACTCATCTTTCATTCCGAATCATAAATGAGGAAACTCTTTCCACCTGTTTGCCAAAACTGAGGATATGTAAAGTTATATATACTGAGCAACTGAGCTGCGAGGCAAGGCCTTCAACTTTAGAAATCATGCTCATTTGCCAATGTATATACAGTAATTACAGCATCTATTATGTGAGCAAGGATACAACTGTATGCAAAAACAAACAAAAAAATGTCTTTTGGGACTTTATATTTACTGCTGCTGCTGTAATTTTAAACTCTGTCATCTTATGTTTTCTTTTGATACTCTGGTTCTTTTTTTTTATCATAATCTTCCCTGTTCATGTCGTTTCTTGGTCATAGAGAACAAAGGTCTGTTTCTGTTTTTTTAAATTTTTTTTAACTGTGCCTATGTTTAGAGTGACCCGATGGTTCATTTCTAAACACTTCACCACAAAAACACAAAGACATAAGTTATTTCAAGTGTTTTTTTAATTGCTACTGTTATAAATTTTTTAAATGTATCTTTTGCATTAATCTGTTGTGCAAGTGATATCAGTTGTAAGATATGAAGATTCTTTTTAACAACTAGCAGCAGTAGTTTGTCATTAAGCTAGTCATGTATACATATGATAAATGCCAATCGTACATGCTTGGGAGGATTTTTATTTTTATTTTTCTGAAAGAGTGATGATGTGGTTCCTTCTGGGTATTGATTGTGGGAATGTCCAACGATAGCTGTTTTAAACATGTATCTAATTTCTGGTTGTTGCCTTCGGTGCAATTTCTTTTAGTTTTGTTTACTCTTTTGGTGTCCTCGCCAGTGTTGGACTTCACAGCCATCATGTAGTTGATCATTGACCAACATATCAAGCATTTTTAAAGACATTTTATGAGTCTGGAGCAAATGGAGTGTATTCAAGCTTCAAATGGTTTGAAAATAAAACATTGACCGGTAACTCCTCCATGATACTTTATTTTGAAATTCTTCTAATTTCTCGAGCGTCTCCAAAACTCCCTTGATTATTGTGGATTTGTGATTTATTTAAATATATTTTTGTGCCACACTGTCCCAACAATGCTGCTGCTTTTATGCACTTTTTTTTTTCCTATTGGCATCCTTTTTTTATCGAGGCAGACCCATAAAGTCTCTATAATTTTTATTGGGGGGCATTTTGTTTCACAAGTTTTGTTAAACGTTTTATCATGTAAATTTGTATCAATTAAATATAAATATTGATTTTGGAAGTCTCTAGTAATTTTGGTGACAATATTAAAAGAGATCACTGTCTTGAACTGTAAAAGTGGCTATAAAACGTTTGAAATTTTCCATATCCTGCTTTCTTTATTTTGAGAAAATGGTTTATTGCAGTTAAATTGCTTGTTTGTTTTTTTCCTTTATGCTTAAACCTGTATTCATTTAGTTTTTTTAAGTGACTACATTAAAAAAGCAGCACTTTTTTTTCTTATTTGAATATGTTTTTATTCCAAATTATTTTTATATTTCAGTCAGGTTTGTGTTGAATTTATTGAGGCTCCCCTTACTTTGCAGCAGCTTGACGTTTTACTGAGCTGTGATCCAGACTTGTTCAGAGCAATGAGATTGCCACAGCTTTTTTTTTTTTTTTCGTGGGGAAAAAACAATGAAATGCTGCTTCTGATTTACCAGCAGAACCTGCTGCTGCTTTTTGCAGACCAGGGAGGAGGAGGGACAACAATCTGCTCCAAACACTGAGACAAACTTCACTCTGAAAACGAAGGACAAACCCACTGATTTATTTTATGCTCTTTGAAATTTTTTTTTTTTTTACATCGGGCCCTGGTGGTTTAAATGTAGATCAAATCGTTTGGACTCGACGGCGAAACGACACAACAGGGTGCACATTTGAGCTTAATGCAGTTTCTAGTACAAAACTGTCAAAGACATAACCATTGTAAAAAGGGCTTTCTGTGTTCATGCTCAACAACACACCAGAGGCATTGCATTCCTGGGTTTTATATGAAAGCTTTGACAGTTTCTTTGTGTGTGTATTTACTTTAAACTGTAAGCAATTGTCTGAAAAATGCCTTGGAGTACTCAAAAGTGAGATGTGCATTAGGTATACAGCATGAGCGCTGTGACCCGTTTTTACATTGACTCCTACTTTGTTAGTTTTTTTTTCCCCTCTGCCATGTTGCAACATGTTGAACGCCGGTGTGTGGAGCTCAGGCTGATCCACTCGGAGAACACCCCTCAGTCACCGGAGTGGTTTTTGATGTGATCCTGCTCGTTCATTCAACTCTAGGTGTTGCTGGATCAAAGATGATGCACTCAGTCATTCATTTATTATTATTAATTTATTTTATTTTCAATAATTGTGGTTTTGGACCATGGACCAGTGGAACAGAATCGGTTATTTTGCGCCTCTGTTTTTATTTTTATTTTTTTGGCGTCATGCGTTTTGACATTTTCTCGCCTGGTTATTTTTGAACAGGCAACAACAAAGCATGTTCGGACACATCTGACAGTTTGTCGGGGTCAGAATTGGTCGTTCTTGCGTAGAACTCTTAGTGGCTACGTGGTGTAACTGCAAATGCTCCCATTTTTATTTTTATTTTTATTTTCTATATTGCAAAGGGTGTCAAAGCATTGTGTGCCAATGCTTCTCCTACTTAATCTACATTGACGAGCAGCCTTAATGGTCGTTTTTTTTCTGTGTTTGTTTGGCTTTCCCTCCTGTCTATGGCCACTGACTGTACTTGATGACAAGCAACTGGTCGTTACAATGTAAATTTGAATCTAGTTTCCTCTGTCTTTTCTTTCTTTTACTCTGTACAGTAATCAGATGTGATGGTAGACTCAGTATTACAAAAATCTGTTCATGTGAAGAGTTTTCTAAACAAAAGACAGAGTGCATTGGAAGATGCTACATAGTGGATGTGCTTATGTTTCACTCGTCTGTGGCATTAAAGGGGAATTCCACCAAAAACTGACTTGCATTATTGTTTCATGAGGGCAGAGCTTTTGTGCGGAAAGGAAAAGGCTGATTTTTTCTTTTGAAGTTTTGCTCATAAGTCGTAATCACAGTTTAAAGGGATCCCTGATTAGTTGTAACATTAGACTTGATTTGATAAACATTTATTTTAACTGTAAAATAAAGACAAAAATACTGTAGGATGTTTAGTTTTGTAAAATTTTAAAATATATATTTTAACACGGACGGAGCCATTTTATTTACATGCAAAGCATTCTGGGTGAATGATGACATGGATAGGACCTCGGTGTGAGTGAGCTATGTCCACCCTGAAGGTTAATCTTGGACAATATCTGATGATCGACTCTTTTAAATGAAACCAGAGAGAGTTGACAGAGAGGAGAAGGTAGAAATGACTCAGCCTGGAACTGAAAATATAGATGGAGGACAACAGAGCTGCTTCATGGAAGAAGAACCTCAGCTTAGCCTGTTAGCTTTAGCGTCACACAGATGACCTATCCACGTCATCATTTACCCAGAATGCTTTGCGTGTAAACAAAATGGCCCCGTCCGTGTAATATATTTTTAAACTTTTAGTTTAAAAATGATAAAAACTAAACATCCTACAGTATTTTTGCAGTTTTTTATTTTACAGTTAAAATATATGTTTATTAAATAAAGTCTAATGTTACAACTAATCATGGATCCCTTTAAGACCGAGTCTTTGTTGACAGTTTTATTCTTATGAAATGTAGTAAACTTTTGTGTCGAGCCTACATCAGGATGAGAAAGGCAGTTTTTCAACACGTTTATAATCTTGAACATTAAATCACACAGCTTCTTAATACATCATCTCTGTTGGGGTTAAACCTTATTTCTTTGTGGAATAGCCCTTTAATGTGAAGCTGCCCCCCCACACACACACACACACACACACACTTCATATTCACATGCATCACTCTCACACACTTTATTGCATCTGTGCACATCGACAGGAGCACAAGCAGAACCTTTACGGCGGTTTGATTTCACAGAGAAAGATCATTTCTTTGGTTTTCCTTTCATTTGTGTTTCCTTCAGATTAAACATGACAAAAGGAACATTTTTTTAGTTCTCAGCTGCATGAGCAGATGCACATTTACTACCTCCACCAGATTCAGTCTGAGGTGTTCCAATGAACAGCAGATGACCATGTTTTATCCCTTTCTAAGCTCTGTCCTCTTTATTTCTTTGATATATGCCTCTAAGAAAATAAATGGCAAGTGAGAAGCAGGAAAAACAGATTTATTGACTTGGCTGTAAATGACGAACCTTAATCAATGCCGCCCTATTGTAAGCCCGTTATCATGAAACCAACAACTAGCAGAGTGCTGCTCTGCAAATGAATGAAGATGACAATGTTCTGTAATGTTCTATATGTACATACATCTTTTTAACTGTAATAAACTGATAAATATTTACAGATGAATGACGTGTGGTCATTTCAGTTTTACTCAACACAAAGAACTGAACCGAAATAAAACTTGTGTTTTGTTGTTTGACTCAAAAAGCATTTAGTTTAAAATAAATTTGTATTATAGAGAATTTGCATTTTCTGCAAAAATACTTAAAAAAGCAAAAAGAAAAAAATAAGTAGGTCCTCTGGATGGGTTCTTCTTTAAATAAATGTTTCGTCTCTCTGAGGAGACTTCTTCAGTCTGAGGAGTTTCAGGTGAACTTATAAGCACTGCCTCCACATGGTGGACAAACAGGTTGGTCACATGCAGAAGAGGACCATCAGCCAAGCAATAGGTTGTTAGTGCCTTGATTAACTTTATTGTTCATAGAGGGTCATATGCCCCATCCCCTGATTATGGTTGGGACCCTGATTCACACCTTTTGCTCACAGGGGGCTGAGTCATACTTGCAATAACAGCATTGTAGGAGGAGGACAACTGAAAACTAAGGCCTCCACCTCTGTTTAATGGTGGACGGTTTTTCTTCACAAAGATGGCTTCCTTTAATCATCTCTCAAACCAACATTCCTCTCTACAAGGATGAGAACGTCTTCAACCCTGAAAGAGTGACCGCTGGCCTGTAGATGAATGTAAACTGCAGAGTCCTGACCTGACGATGTAGCTCGTCTGTGCTGGCTCATTCTTTTGAACAGTGGATTTTTTTGATTTTTCTACCTGGATTACGGAGATTCATCAGGACATGCACATAAAAAGGTCCATGAAAAAGCTGTGGATCCTTTATGAGAAGCTTGTACGAACTTCTGAATGCTTAATTTTTGCAGAAAACACACACACACACACACACACACACACACACACACACACACACACACACACACACNCACACACACACACACACACACACACACACACACACACACACACACACACACACACACTTTTGTATTTGGATGCAAATTTAGCCAAAACAAAAGCTAAAATATCCTGATGCATCTCAGTAATTCATGTAGAAAAAAATCCAAAAATAAGTAGGTCCTCTGGATGGGTTCTTCTTTAGTGAAATGTTTCGTCTCTCCTCCAAGAGACTTCTTCAGTCTGATGAGTTTCATGTGAACTCAGCCTTACAAGCTCTGCCTCCACATTGTGGACAAACAGGTTGGTCACATGCAAAAGGTTAGTTAGGTTAGTCTTTTGCATGTGACTAACCTGAAGGGGTGGTAACTGGAGCCATAACTTAAGCAGGTAAAAGTTTTAATTATTTTTTATTTTGATGTGTAGACGGTTTCCTGTCTTCCATGTTTCGCTTTCTGTCACCAATCCATCCTGAACCCAGAATGCATTGCTTCAGTTCTCCAATAAACAGTTTAAAATGACAAATTCTGCATGCTTTCTTACCAAGATGACCAAGAAGCAGCAGAAATAGCAATCCTCGAAAACTATTGATCATGAGTCAAAAGTCTGTTTCAACAAATCACCTCCCCAAACTGCGGCGATATGTGCAACGCTGTAAAAGTAAAGTGACGCGCCTCTATGGATGGAAATGGAAATATACTTGGCACAAAAACTTAGGAAATTGGTGTTTGGTAATGCTTCGTGGCAATGTCCTGATGCATCTCAGTAATCCAGGTAGAAAAAAATCAAAAAGAAAAATAAGTAGGTCCTCTGGATGGGTTCTTCTTTAGTGAAAAGTTTCGTCTCTCCTCCAAGAGACTTCTTCAGTCTGATGAGTTTCAGGTGAACTCAGCCTTATAAGCACTTCCTCCACCTGGACAAACAGGTTAGTCACATGCAAGAGAGGGCAATCGCCTAACGATAGGCTTGGTTAGCTCCATTGTTCATAGAGGGTCATGTGCCCCATCACCTGACCCGTGTCGTGTTATGTGTTTGTAGTGATCAAGCCTAATGGCCTGACAGAATAAATTCTTTCCAGTTGTTCATGAGACATTTTACTTACAAACAAACGGTTGACACCAACAGTTAATACCAAAGTTTTAACTGTAACTGTGGCGGCCATCCTTAATGGAGCTGACTCCAAAAGTGAATTAGTGTACTTCAAATAGTTCCTGATAATTTCCAGTCGTTCTTGAAATATTTTGCTAGCACTACATGCATGGGTGAATAATTATTGCAGCTTTGCCTTTGGGAACAGGTCATAAAATATTTATCCATAATATTATGACCACCAACAAACTACTAGACAAAAAGACCTGCATGCCGGCTCTAATATTTCATTAATTTTTCCTTCTTTTGAATTCCTAAAACATTTCTGATGATCGACCACACTCTGCCTTTACAGCAAAAGTCCTCTGTACACCAGCAGGCCCCCACAGCAGAACAGTAATGGGCCTTGCAGGAATGGCTAAAAGAACAAAAAATGTTTACTTGACCTCCAAATCCCCCAGATACTAATCTGATAGGATCTGACGGCATCTGTGGGAACCAAGTCCATGTCAGAGAGAGCCCCCCTCTACAGCCCCTTACTCCCATTAATGACGCTAAGGTCCCACTAGTAAACACCCCAGATGTTTCTTTCTTTTCATGAGCTGATTGGTCCAATTTTATTTATTGTTTTCAGTAACAGAGATGGAACAGAGTCCAGTAAGCTCCATGGGGTTGGAATAAAAGCAGAGGTCATAAAAAGAAAAAAGAAAAATAGTTTTCCTGGCGTATAGTAAACTGTATTCTCTGATTTGGTCTACGGTGAACTGGTGTTGAGTTCGGGTTTGTTTATGGTGTGGAGGAGGGAAAAGAAGTAAAATACAGTGAGTGAGAAGTTTAGTTTAATTAGACCTTCACACACACACACACACACACACACACACACACACACACACACACACACACACACACACACACTTTCAAGTAAATAACAACCGCTGAATGACAATTATC
>NW_013954698.1:10318-20833 GCF_001266775.1 Austrofundulus limnaeus
TTTTTTTTTTTTTTTTTTTTTTTTTTTTTGACGGTTGATGTTAATCTATCTGAGAAGCAGATTTTAGCCAGAAACAATTGGAAACGCTGTCAGGAATAAGAACGCCTATATTGTGCAAATGGTTTAATTTCTTCTTTTTTTAGTTTTATTTTGTAAAGAACAGAAAAAATAACAATAAAATGGTACTGAGGACCTCATCTGTTGGATTGCACAAATCAAAGAGACACCTGCCATGCAGAGAGAACAGGAGCTTCTCAGTGTTTTTTGCCATTTGTCTTTGGAAGGTTTGATGAGTTTCTTCTAGATGTTTGGTGATAGTATTCAGACTTAACCAAAATGTATTAAAACAATAAAATAAAATACAATAAAATAAAATAAAATCAACAGGGTCAGCTTCCAAAATGTGACTGGAAATATCAGCACAAGCTTCAATCCTAACACGCGACAGATACTGAATGCCTGTCTCAGCTGCGGGACGTACACTTTTTAATCTTTAAAGCATTGGCGGTTAGCTATAGCACTTTTCCTTTGAAAAGCACAACATCATGTGTTTCTGTTTGCGAAGCGAAACACAGCAAATGAAAGATGTGACTTGTTTGTATGACTAAATCTGTAACAGCAGCACAGCGTGTTAGTAACATATCAGTTTTTGTCGAAGGTTATTTGAAATATTTTGAGTAAAAAGAGCTTTTTTTTGAGCCTCCAAGATCATAAATATACTCCTCATCTGCTCATGAAATACAATAACTGAAATATTGTATGTGTTGTCTGAGGTTGTTTAGGTGTTTTTGTATTCCTGTATCTGAATGAAATGATGCATTTTTGCTGTTTAACCTTCCTCTAATGTAAAACGTCTATCTGCTGATGATAGACGATGAACTTTGTGTTTAATGTTGATTTGGGTGTTTCAGATGAATCTGATTCATTCATGAATTGCATATTGACTCCCCGGCCTCCTTGTGGTTTATCCTCGATGGTCATGTCTGTCTTCCTCTCTGCTTCTTTGCAGACACAAACACTAACTTGTCAGCGAGCTGGTTTACTTGGCTACGTCTCATTATTTTTCATGATAAGTTTTCCGACGCCAGATGACAAAACTTCTGCATGAGTGAACTAATATTGTCTAGTCTGTTTTATACATTTTTTGCCATTACTCTTTTTATTTTATTTTATTTTTTATTTTTATTTTGACCTTATGTGTGCAGAGAAATTATCTGGATCAGCCACTGGAGCACAATGTTTGGTGTTCAGCTAACTTGTTTCATCTCTGGATGTACAAACAGGCTTTAGATTAATAAGAAAATAAAGACCTACTGGTGCACACAGACATATCCTTGTAAAATGCAAAAAATACATAAATAAATAAACCGAGCAACAACAGGGATAAAGTGGCTGATACAAACATGATCTCTGAGGACCTCAATGTGATTTCTGAGTATGTGTGATTGAATAGTAACATATTAAATATTTACAGCCAGCATTTATAAATACTGTATATAAATGTATACCCTTTATATTCTATATCTATAGTTTATATAGTGTAAATAGCAAATAAAGATTTAGTCCACTTAAGAATATAAATGTATTCATTTTCAAAGTGCTTTTAAATCTTGTTGTCCTTCAGTTTATGTCTATTTTATTGTATCTTTCTATATTTTAATATGTTGCTGACAGGTATTGTACTGTAAGTGATGTTGCAATAAAGATATTGAGGTAACAGAACTCATTCAGCTCATTCATGCAGTGTTTTTTTAATCAACTGGATTATCAAATTTCTTGAAATAATTAGATTCAAACTCAAATATTTTGTTAATTTTATTTTGGACTTTATTCTTCAATGTATTGAATATGACTGAAATAAAAACTCAGATGTGAAGATTGCAAAGGTCCACACGATGGCACCATAGAGCTGTGAGAGAAACCGAACTAATGAGAGCTTCTGGCCTGGACCCCAAAGAAAAAAACATAAACTTTTAGAATATTTTTATCACTTTTATTTACTATTCAATAAATATTACATTTGTTTAGCATAATTTTATTAACATGATTTAAGCACTGTGCTATTTTCTCACTGAAAAACCAACCTAATGAACTGTTGACAATAAGAACAGAAGAAATCAAACTTTTTTTAAAATAACGTTTTAATATATTATTACACATATTTTGAGATAATGAAAAAACGGATTTATATTTATGATGCATTTAAACAATTTTTTTTAGCTTTTAGCACCCCCTGGCGGTCACTACCTTGAAAAGCTGTTCTCCGGTTTGATGTTGCCCATGGGTCTTTAAGGGTTGACATTTCCGGATTCAGTTTTCCCTTTATTGTGATTCATTTCAGTTGAACATAGCATTTTCAATGAAACAAAGTTAACATTTTTAAACTACAACCAGGGGGGGAAATAAAATAATAATAAAAAGAAGAGATCAGGAAAAACTCGACTCTTCCTGATTTTTCCTCCAAACACAATCATCACTTTCCATCTTGAGGCTTCTTTTTGTGCCTCATGAGTCTGCTGGAGGTGGTGACAAACTTGATAAGTTTATCTTTTAAATAAAAAAAAAACATTTTGTAGATGTCATACCAAAAACTTATCAGAGGGTGAACAGACAGCCTGATATTTAATGTTCATGTGGCACGCCATTTGTCAGTGTTGTATAAAGTACCACAAAGAGATACTTGAGTAAAAGTACAAGTACCTTACCAAAAAATTATTTTGGTAAAAATTAATCTCCTTTAGGAATATTACTTGAGTAAAAGTCAAAGTATCTGATATTTTTTGTACTTAAGTATTAAAAGTAAAAGTATTGATTTAAAATGAGCAGTTAGATTTTCAGTAGACATTTATTAAGAGGTGACCTCCCCAAAACAATGCAGAAATGTATTACAGTAATGTTTAATTTGTGTTAAATTTAGGATGCACTAGTCTATCTGTTTCAGTTTATATACAAATATCAAGTGTGCCCAAACCTTTTCCCCAAAATGAAAATCTATCTGAGGGCTGTGGCCAAATGCAATAACATAATTCATGAAATACAAATACTTCTTAAGTACAGTTCTTTTATTTTTAATGATTAAGCTAGCAGCCAGTGCTGTGGTGCACGTTTTTGACTAACTGCAATTCAGCCTCTTATATAGTCATTGGGCCAATAAATGGAATGACTTTAGGTGGAAATACTGTGTTTCTAAATAAGAAGCTGGGATGAAAACAAGTAAAAATTAAATAAAAGTGACAACTTTCTACTTCTTGCTTTTTATAAAGGAATAGAAAGTACAGATAATTGTGTGAAAATGTAAGAAGTAGAAGTAAAAGGTAGGCTGAAAAATAAGTACTCAAGTACAGATACCCAAAAATTCTACTCAAGTACAGTAACAAAGTATTTGTACTTAATTTCTTTATTATTTATTTTATTGTGCATTTAACTGCCCTACCAGTAACACTGTTTTATCAACTAGTGGCACCAGAACTTGTTCTAATCAGTAAAAAGGCCACAACAGAAGCCCAAAATCTGAACTAGTGCAAGCATTTGACATTAAGAGCAGGCAGAATTTGTGTTCACTAGTTAACATGTAAAGGTTTCAGAACACCCAAACTGGACCGTCCACAAAAAACTTTATTGTTATGACTTGCAAACAAACATGCAAACAAAATCTTATTCAGATGGAAAATCTTAAATCCACYACACGTTGATGCTGCCTGAAACCCTCAAGAAACATTACTTTTTTTTTAAACTTGATTTCTGGAAACCTGAATTTTTTTGTGAAAAAATGTGAAAATGACTAACTTCGGAGTTGATCTTTAAACAGAACTACATTCAGAATATCTGCAAGTTTATTCCTCAAAGATTATTTGTTTTGTTTTTCAAACCTGCATCTCATTTTTGATTCAGGTCTTCTACTGCTGAAGATGTGCAAACGATGTATTTTTTAGACGTCTTTTCTAGAATAAAATACTAATTTCAAGGCACAAAAAAACAGAAGTATCTAAATATTAAGAACTACTCCACTTCTTGGCAAACTCTTACACTAGACATACATTCACCAAAAACCATTAGCTTGTCTTAATATTCACAATTACACAGTTTCCCTTCTCGTGTGTTTAAGGACTCGTTACTCTGTGGCTTCTTGGGTGGATTTAGATTCCTCCTCCTGCTACAGCTTAGTCCACAAAATCACAACACACTCGGTCTTGTATGGATGCTCATGTGTCGGTTTAAATGTGTCTTTTGGCTAAAGGTTCGGCCACAAACGTAACAACCGAAGGGCTTCTGGCCTGTGTGGATCCTCATGTGTCTGCCTAAAGTGGACTTATCCTTAAAACCTCGTCCGCAAACGTCACACATGAACGGTTTCTCTCCCGTGTGACTCCTCATGTGTCTGTCTAGGTTCGTGTCGTCTCGAAATCGCTGTCCACAAACATCGCAGCCAAACGGTTTCTGTCCGGTGTGGGTTCTCATGTGTCGGCTTAAATTGGCCTTACTTTTAAACCTCTGCTCACAAACGTCGCAAGCAAACGGTTTTTGCTCCATGTAGATCTTCGAGTGTCCGTTTAAATTTGTTTTTACCGTAAATCTTTCGCCGCGATCATCATACCGAAACAGTTTTGGACTTGTCTGGACTTCCCTGCACGGGTCTACGGTTTTCCTCACTCTGTAAGTTTTCTCTTTATTAAAACAACTTGAAACCCTCAATACTGAATGACTTGTCATGTGTCTCTGAAGAGACCCCTTGTGGACAAATTGTTTACCACACTCAGAGCAGCTAAAGAAATCGTCTGACTCGGGAGCGCCGCTCGTCCTCATGTCCGCGTCTCCAGTTTTTTGTCCAGAGTCAGAGTCGTCGGCATCTTGCTCATCTTGATAATCTTCACTGACGTCAGTCTCTGAAGAGTTTAAATCGTCTTCAGCAGTATTCAGATCTTGGTTCCAGATGGTTTTTGCTCCTCTCCCAGTTGCTGCTGTCACCTGGTCACCTGAGCTGCTGGTTGGAACAGCTCGGTCTGGATGAAGCTGTGAGAACTCAGGTTTCCCATCTTCAGCAGTGAAGGACTCAGCGTTATCAGTCTCCTCCTTCCTGTGGAGCTGCTCTCCTTCTAAACTGGTCCAAAGTTCCTCCTGTTCATTCTTTATGTTGAAGTATTCTGGGTCCTGTTGGTCCGCACTGGTCCCCAGTTCTTCTGGAGCTCCTTCACTAATCAGCATCATCTGCTGAACATCTGCAGGGAACATTGAACCACATGTGCATTGTGAACAACTGTAACTCCACCTTATGAAACTAAATTGGTTTAAGACAAACTTCTTTATGACAAACTCCAAGAAGATAACTAAACAAACAGAACAATGACTTGGTTCTTGTTTAGAACAAATGAAGTCTGTTGCAAACATTTCTTTAATAGTCTGACAACACTTTTGGTTTYAGGCAACATGTCTGACCTTGTTCCATCTGGTTTTTATCAGCTTAGGGAAAAAAATGCAATACAAAGATCATAGTAGGAGGCCTTATTTCCTCAGCGATCACTCCTAGAGCCTTTTGGCACTTATCCCTGTCATAAAACGAGTCCAAACTGAACAGAAATTTGCTGTCACGGTTTTACCAGGGATTGAAACGCTGATCAGATGAGATTACGTCAGTCTCAGCCTCGCTAAACTGACTCAGAGTTTATACTGGAGGAGATCTTGGATCTTCCCCCCGACTTGGAAAACTTTTGACAAACTCTGACAAACTTTTGACCCCAAAGTTGGGGTCGGGACCCAMAGTGGGGTCCTAAAACATCAAGGTGGGATTCTGAAAATATTTTCTGTATTAATTACACCCAAAAATGACAAACATTTTTTGCCTTTGCTGTTACAAAACAGTAAGATTGGTGTACTTAAAATTGACAAAAATAATGTCATAAATAATGTTACTATGTTCTTGTTTATTTAATGTGAAAACAATGTTTATCAACAACAACAGCTGGTGGGCACAGGTCTCTTCTTTTACTTTGTGGGTCAAAAGCTGAAAAGTTTGGGAACCACTGCTCTAAGAGGAACAAGGCTTTCATGTGTGGCTGAAAATTAGAAGGCTTTTACTGTGAGGGAGCAAATGACCTCAATGAGCTGCTTAAAATTTTATTCAGTAAATAAATCCTCTTGGTGGCAAACATTTACTCTTTTTTGTCAATGTTTAGTGGTTCAGATGCAATTTTTAATGCTTTATTTTGAATCTTGTGTTTTATTTTTGAAGATATGGGCCATGCTTAGTTTTTTTTTTTTTTTTTTTAAGATCACTAAAACTTGCTGTTTTTAGTTTGTGTTAGCATGCTAACTACACGAGCTAGACCCATTAGCCACCGGAAACAGGCACCTAAATTGTGTCTAACATAAGAATATTTGTCAGGACGAATTAAAAAATATAAAGACTTGAATACAATTATGTTGCAAAGAACGTGTAAGATTTTGTTTGCTGTCACTCACCGGCTTTTAAACTCGACAGTTCTTGTTTATATTCTGCTACAGCTTGTTCGAAAATCCCCAATATGTCTTCCACGGATGCATCCAGTCGCTGTTTGATCTGCTGTTTCCACATCTCTAATGACATTTTTTTCCCGTAAGAATTAAAGTATTAATGAAGCGTTACAGGGGAGTTTAACCGTGTTTTTCAGCAGTCTAGTTGCTGCTACTGAAGCTAATTTTCCCTCTGCTGCTAGTGTGCTAATTCTTCTTCGGCTTTTTTCTTCTTCTTGCTAATAGCGCTTGGGAAATTTGGCGCCACCAGCTGGTAATACGGGGTTATGACAACGTGCTGAAAATAATAAGAAGATGAGAGAGAGAGAATAAATCACAATTATGTACATCAGGCCTGTTACAACAAGATCGTGCATAACACCAGCTTTAACCGTGATCTAAGCGAGGCTGGCTGTGCAGACTCCGCTTGCTCGGCACGCCCTGAACTGCGCCGGAGTGTAAATGGAGCGGAGCCCCGYTCGCTGAGGGAGCGGCTGAGATGGGAGGCGGCGGCGGTGCTCTCTGTCGATGTTTTGTCTGGCGGTGGGGAGCTTCACGGCGGCGGCTGCGGGTGTGGCTTTCAAACGTTATAAATCTCTACACGGGGAAACGATTCGCGACGGCTGTTCGGATTAAGACCAAGTAATTTATATCCGATTTAAAAACCTTGAAAAGTGGTGCTTTGAGTCCGCTACCTTGACTGTCAGCTGGGGGATGTGTACGCTCGGTTTGCAACAGCTGGACTACTTTATTTTTTTTTTTTTTAACGCTGAACTTTGTGTTTTCTTAACCTGCTCTGATGATACGCTGTGAGGACTAGAAAAAAGTCAATTAAACTGACAGAGCTACTCAATTATTTTAAGGTGGATTTTTTTTAATTTATTTTTACTTTCTTCACAGAGTGGAAAGATTTTTTAAAAGATAAATCTTCTTCATGAACGGACTCCGTCACGTTTGTCGCAACTCGCCAAAAAGGGAAGTCGTTTTACTCAACTTCAGCCCTTGTTGATAAACCAGACAGAGAGGGGGGCGATTTCGGACTTCGTCGTGATATTTTTATTTTTATTTTTATTTTCTCCTGGTATTTTCCCCCCTGTTAAACAGCAGAGCTGAAGCGAGCTTTGGGAACCATGGGCTGCACAGTTAGTCAGGAAGATAAAGCTGCGGCCGAGAGGTCTAAAATGATTGACAAAAACCTGAAAGAAGAAAAAGTCAAGTCGCAGAGAGAAGTGAAACTGCTGCTGCTGGGTGAGTGTCACATCTCTGTCACTGAAGTTGTACAAACTTGTGCAACTGAGCCCCCCGTTAGGACATATTTACATCCTGTTTGTCTCTTTAAGCCACAATTTATTACAATCAAAGTGCATACTGATTCAAGCAGACCTCAAAAACTTAAAGATCAACAAACTGGCAGAGTTTTGTGAGCATTTGTATTTTTCCTGAAGATTAAACTTGCCGGGGGCCCTTTAGACTCAGAAATTCTTTAACATAAACAAAGAGTTGCCAAAGAGCAACAACTCTGCAGACTCCTGTGGACTGTGACTGGGTGAAGAATAAACTAATCCAGGATAAGAGAGGAGAACTGGGCTTGAACATTTTCAGAGTATTGGTTGGAAGGGGTCATCCAGGCCCAGCARAACCCCTGCTTTATTTAATGACAGATTATCTGATGCCAGTGTGGATAAAATGCATCTTTTTTCCGCTTATTTCAAATGGGCAACAAATAAGATCGGATRCATTCGAACATTTAAAAGCCTTTAAAGTAAAATTAGTTTTTTAAGAGTGACACAGTGAAAACATCACCTGATTATTTTTAACCCATCACACTGGTGTAGTTGGAGGAGCTTACATTGTAGTTTCTAAAATAAATGCATAGTTGTGTGATTATGATATAGTTACAGTTTGTCTTGCTCTTTATTATCTGTTCCAACAACACTTAAGCACAGTACCAAGAAAAAATAGTTGTTAAACAAGGGGTGTAGCAAAATTCAATAAAAAAACCTCTATCCACAATGATTTATTGATCAAATAATTCAATTACATCAAGGCAAAAATGAAAATTTATAAACATTTCATCATCACATGTTCATCTAACATAATTGTTTACTAAATGATTGTTAGATGGTCATATGGTATTGCTTCATAAATATTGCAGACTTGTGAATTGAATCGAAATTGTATCATGACAGACTGTGATACAAAGCACCGTATTGTCATCCAAACAAATCAAAAATCTAAAATATTGTGATAATGCTGCCGATTTACATACCTACTAAACACATTTTTATTAAAAAACTGTAAAGGGTCTTAAGACTAATTTAATTTATTATTATTATCATTATTATTAGATTTTTTGACAGATTTATTAATTTTTGTCCCCTGTAAAATGCCCCAAAACTGGTCAAATTTCCTTTCAAGTCTAAAGCTAAAACTCTGTTTTGTACCCATGTCTATAAACAAAACAAAATTTGAAGAAGTAAAATTAGATTTCTTTTCTGCCATTTAGATTAGATTAGATTAGAGTCTTTATTTGTCATTTGGACTTTCACACAAGGTGTATGCCAAACGTCAGTTTCAATGGTGCAAGGAGTGCAAATCTTGGGCTGTGGACAATGTGAAACGTGTATTGTTCTCTGATGGTCCACCTTTACTGTTTTCACCACATCTGGGAGAGTTACGGTCTGGAGAAGCCCCAAAGAAGCATCCAGACTGTTGCATGCCCAGAGTGAAGCATGGGGGTGAATCAGTGATGCTTTGGGCTGCCATATTATGGCATTTCCCTTGGCCCAGTACTTGTGCTACATGGGAGCATCCCTGCCAAGGACCACTGAACCATTCTGGAGGACCATGTGCATCCAATGGTTCAAACATTGTATCCTGAAGGCAGTGCCATGTATCAGGATGACAATGCACCAGTACACACAGCAAGACTGGTGAAAGATTGGTTTAATGAACATGAAAGTGAAGTTGAACATCTCCCGTCGCCTGCACAGTCACCAGATCTAAATATTATTTGAGCCACTTTGGACTGTTTTGGAGGCTCAAGTCAGTGAAAACTGTCACTGGCCTGATTTTTTTTAAAAAAATCATTTTTTTCAACCTTGAAGCTTGATTTCGTTAAGGAAGCAGTCAGTGTGGCTCATGTATTAGCAGTTAAAACAGTCACAGAGTCACAGGATTGACTTCTCAGAGCGCAGAAAATTGATTTTTGTTTGATAGTAAACCCTCGGTGAGATTTTGAAGAAGAGGTGGCTGGTTGAGTTGTACTCTCGGTTTGAAGGCTAATTGCATCCTCGACTCTGCAGAGCTGGATCTTAGATCAGCTAATTGCCATCCGGTGCAGTCGCTGAGTGAAGGAGAGCTCTGGATCTGAGGTGAACGTTTGTGAGTTTGTGTCGTTTTGAGACGGCGTCCTGCAGATCTGCATTGTTGCAGCTGAAACGATCAGTGGGTGGAGGAAAGTGTGATGAAGGTGTTACAACTACTAAAATACACTGGAAAGACCAACCACTGTGCAGTTTACAATAACAAGACAAGAATGTATGCCGCCATCTTGGTAGGTGCTACCTGGCAACCTTTACTGCCAGCACAGCAAAATATGGTTATTGTACGCAAAAATCTAAATTCAGCCAAGGAGCCCAATGTTTTGTCAGTATTTGTAACAATTATTCACATTGCAGTATAAAATACAACTCAGCTATTTTCACACTACTTGAAAAAGTTTATTTTTCTCATCTGGTTTTTGTTTTTGCAGCCTGATCAGATTTTTTTTTTATTATTTGGGGTTTAGATATAAACATACAATGTTTTCCACCTCGGTCTAAATTTTCATTTCGTATTTCATCTGACATTTACCTTATTGAAAATGTTACAATTCTGTGCTGGAGTTTTTGTCAAGATTAWATGTAATTATTGGATGAAACCGGCAGGGCAGACCTAATAGATGGAGCTAGTCAGTGGAAAGAAAGTGAGGTTTTGTACTTAATGAGAATTTGTGGAGACAGTTTAAACTGAATTGGGGGGGGGGGG
>NW_013954699.1:0-685 GCF_001266775.1 Austrofundulus limnaeus
AATGTATGAATATAATATACAAGTTTCACTTTTTAAATGGAATTACTGAAATAAATCTACTTTTTCATGATATTCTAATTTTATGACCAGCACCTGTATAAGAAGTTGTGCAGCTGAGGTTCTCCTTCCTGAACCTTCAGACATCACATCTCCATGCAGGACAGGTAAGATGTTTACATCAGAAAATATCAGGTTATTCTCCATCCTGCAAACAATCAGCTTCAGTTCATCAGAACCTGAGTCGTGTTCTGACACGGGTCAGCTCACTGCAGTGATGTTACACATCACACAGATGTACATACTTCCTGTTGTTGTTGTTGTTGTTGTTGTTGTTGTTGTTGTTGTTGTTGTTGTTGTTGCAGTCTCACATCACTCACCTTCTATAAAGAATCAAACAGAAGGACTTCCTGTCCTCCATCACAGTGAGAACGTCCCTGCAGCCACACATCGACCTGACAGGTTCTGATTAAAAACTGTGTTTTTCAGTCTTTTTGAAAAAATCTGAAATTTATTTTTTTAATTTATTACAAAGTTTCTGACGTCTAAAAATAACTTCATCAGTGTCAGAAAACTGCAGGTTGATCTGACTGTTCTGGTTCTGGAAGCTTTTCACCATCAATAAAATTTAAATCTGCAACAGCTGCATATCTTTAGCTGCAGATCTTTAGCTGCAGATCTTTAGCTG
>NW_013954699.1:1525-2692 GCF_001266775.1 Austrofundulus limnaeus
AGTTTCTGACGTCTAAAAATAACTTCATCAGTGTCAGAAAACTGCAGGTTGATCTGACTGTTCTGGTTCTGGAAGCTTTTCACCATCAATAAAATTTAAATCTGCAACAGCTGCATATCTTTAGCTGCAGATCTTTAGCTGCAGATCTTTAGCTGCAGATCTTTAGCTGCAGATCTTTAGCTGCAGATCTTTAGCTGCAGATCTTTAGCTGTAGATCTTTAGCTGCAGATCTTTAGCTGCAGATCTTTAGCTGTTGATCTTTAGCTGTAGACCTTTAGCTGCAGATCTTTAGTTGCAGATCTTTAGCTGCAGATCTTTAACTGCAGATCTTTAGCTGCAGATCTTCAGCTGTAGATCTTTAGCTGCAGATCTTTAGCTGCAGATCTTTAGTTGCAGATCTTTAGCTGCAGATCTTTAGCTGCAGATCTTTAGCTGCATCTTTAGCTGCAGATCTTTAGCTGCAGATCTTTAGCTGCAGATCTTTAGCTGAATCCCAGTTTTAATAAAACGGTGTCGCTGCAGCAAAGCTGAGTTTGTTTCTACTTGCTGAAGACGTGTCTGCATGTGTGTCTGATTCTGAGTCCTCCTCCAGCTGTGGTTCTGACAACATCCAGGTCAATCAGGAACTGGGTCAGGAGCCGGGCTGTAATCAGAACCTCTTCTAACACAGCATCAGGTCCCACAGGTCCACCTGAATCAAAGCCGCTTGACCCAGAACTGGATCCAGATTCTGCAGCGACGAGAATTCTCCTGGAGGAGCAGAGAGGAGGAGCAGCCAGCTGCAGGACCACAGTGGTTCTGGTCAAGTCCTGATGTGGATCAGTGCTGAGTCCAGGACCTCGTACAGCACCTCAGGTAAATGTGACAGTCTGCAGGTCTGACCGGATCAGGTCTGCAGGTCTGACCGGATCAGGTCTGCAGGTCTGACTGGATCAGGTCTGACCGGATCAGGTCTGCAGGTCTGACCGGATCAGGTCTGCAGGTCTGACCGGATCAGGTCTGACCGGATCAGGTCTGCAGGTCTGACCGCATCAGGTCTGCAGGTCTGACAGGATCAGGTCTGCAGGTCTGACCAGATCAGGTCTGCAGGTCTGACCGTATCAGGTCTGCAGGTCTGACAGGATCAGGTCTGCAGGTCTGACCAGGATCAGGTCTGCAGGTCTGACA